>NC_134650.1:31169784-31469784 GCF_030463565.1 Pelecanus crispus
CAGAGGGCAAGTCCTAAAAATCTTGCCTGTCTCCACAGCTTGGTTTCATCAGATATAAAAGGACATGTAAATATTTATTGGATTTCTTCTGCATTTGAAGAGGTAAGGTTGATAAACAGTTACTTTTATTTGTACCAAAACTCTCAAGATAGGTATACTTGCTTGCTCCCAGGATGATGTTTGTGTGTACGGGAAAGAAACATAATTAGGCTTTGAGTTCTGTACAACATAATCCGTGGTGAGTATGAATGACATGAAAGGCAGCAGAAATTGCCTGGGAGGAGGCTGTTTTTGTTTGTTTTGAAAAAAAGAGGTTGAAAAGATTCTTTCTGCGGCTGATGCAATCTGGCTGTGTTTGGTCTGAGCTAGAGACACTTGTGCATCACAGAGAAGGCAATGGAAAGGGGTGGGAAGAGGAGAGAGTCAAGGGGTAAATTCCACTTGCTGTAATACCTGCTTTTGATCTAAGCCTTAATTGGATGTGATTTAGAAAACTGCACAGGGGATATTAATACTCTCCTCTTACTCTCTATGCTGACTGTCCCTGAGGGAGCTGTTATATTTCTGTCTGTGTTAAGACTTCTCTTGCCCCTTCCTTTTTCAGTGAAAAAGCATTGGATGGTAGGAGAGAAAACATTGAAGATACCTCATTTTCATTCCCAAGTGGCATGATAACTCCTAGGGGTGTTTACCACACTCTTTTTTCACGCACAGCTCACACAGTACTCATCCACATGCCCCCAAATTATTACAATGTGTTATATAATGAAGTCTGTTGTTCCTCCCTTTCTTTCCCTTGTTTTACCAAATATTGGGCAACAAGTGTCTTAGATCTTTTTTTCTTGTTGAGTCACCTGTTAGTCACCCTTGGGATAGAATGATTTGAATATGCTACCATCCTTTACAGATATTAAAACTGGATTTTTCTTTTTGACTGAACTGCCTAATGCATCTATGGAAAATACAGTCTGTGGTCAGTTATCTTCCTCAGTCTTTGCCAGTTTGGTGAAGGACATCTCCTTATGTAAGGAAGTCCAAAGAAAGTTCTGTAATATCAGTTTATACTTTTGAATCAGATCTGATCAGTACTGAAATAAGTTTAGTTACTGAATCAACGAGCTCTTCTGGCAGCTTAAATCTTATTACTCCATCTTGTGGAAGAAACCATAAACGACACAAGTGATGTTAATCCAACATGCGCCATGCTGTGTACAGTTACCTAATAACCCCCAAATACCAAGACTTCATAGATTTTCTGTAGACAATATTGGTTAATGTCTATTTTATTCTGAAACCTCGATTCAAAAAATATTTCAACATTTGTGTAACATGAACATTGATTTCTGTGTGTATTTAAGTTCATATTGAATTGGGTTTTTAATAGAAGCTAAGAGGGAGATCTGGTTATTTTTCCCTTATTTGAGAAAATAGTGTGAAAGTTCAAATGACAGAAGACTGAGCTCTTGTTTAAAAGATGGGTCATTAAGTATTGCTCTCAAGCTATAAAATTAAAATGTATATTATGTGGCTCATTGATATACTATTTCATTTTTCCTTCTGTCAGGGTTTTGTGGGTTCAATAGGCATGGACTGAGATATCATCTGTTCAACGGGCTGACATGGTTTTGTTTAACTTATCTTTCTGTAGTTCCACTGAGAATTTTTTTCACAACAGAGACCTCTACTGAAAGAAGGAGAGCAGCTCTGCAGAGCTGGAGCAGTTCTGTGGAGCAAATCCACTCTGAACAGACCAATTGTTAATCAGCGGTATCACACAGGAGTTTAACAAGTGTCAGAATAATCCATTGCTTACCACTTCTCCTCATGGAAATAGAGGAAAATAATCATATAGTAGTTAAAAGTCTTACTTTATTTAGTGTTTTCACAGTGGGATATAAGTTTGATTCATATCACATCAAAACCCTAATGCTTCTGCTGAAATTGGTGTGCCAATTGCTCCCATGGGGCTAGTCCTTTTTTAAAGACAGAATTATGTAATATATTATGTGATATAGTGCAGTTGAAAGATTCTAAAATCTTTTGGTTTAGTTGTACAATTTTCATAGGGGAAAGAACAAGACATCTTGCAAACCAACTTACATGTAACATAAGCACAACACTGACATCTGGTGTTTAAATCAGATTTAATCCTGGGCAAGGTTAGGCTAACAAGTACTAATATTTAGGGCTGTCAGGTGTTCAGGCAGAGGCCAGGGTACAGAGGTACCTACAGAAGCAGATTAATGCCTAAGTGGTCTTGATGACGTTAGCATAGTGTCCTCAAGAGCCTGTACCTTTAGTTGCTGGAAAGGGAGCTCCTAGTATTTTGAAAATTTGGCCTGCAAAGCCTGTGTTACCTAATAAAGGAAATAAAAACCTTGTGGTGAGATCTGAAGGGTCTCAGACTGATTCTGATGGATTCTTTGGGTAAGGAGGTCAGAAAGAGTTATTTCCAAAAGCAAGGCTGTCAACCAAGTAACTAAAATTCCGAATTTGCTTTAAAATCATTAAAGATATTTTTCCAATAAAAGATTCAGCTAAGCAGTTTTCTTCTATGTGCCATTTTATCTTTTTTTGCAGTAGTGTTTATTTAAGACTTTATAATATCCTCTTTATTAAAGTGCCAGTTTGACACATGCAAATATGATTTCTGTCTGATGCTTGCATCTTAGATAATCTCTGCTATGTATTTGCTATATATTTTAAAAGCAGTAAGTGGGCATGATCAGTTATCAATACTTACCTTGTGTGGCACGCAATGTTAATATTCATTTCAGGGAAGCCAAAAGCTTTTCCCCTTTTCTGCTACTGTACCTGGTTCTTGGGTGATCTTTGGTTTTGTTTTTCCTGTCACCCCTGAAAAAGAAAATAAAACAGAGTGGAAAATATAGTAGAAGAGGAGATGATGTGGGATCAGACTTGCTCTGATAGCTTCAAGGAGAGCAGTCAGTTTTGTACTTTAAAATATATAATTAGTTCTCAGGTACAGATGAACTATTCATCCTTAACCCTGTCATTTATAAGGACCCAAGAGAAGGAACAGATGCCATTTCCCTGTGACTTGGCTTCCACGGCTGGTGTGACTCGTACAACTGTGTTTCTGAAAAGGGGTGTCGCTGCAAGTCTGGACTGAGGTTCAGTAGAGATCTATTTGCTCTGCGATGAAAACAGACTAGGTTTACTAAATACCTGAAAAGCTGCTGTTTATTTCTTGCTTTCTCCAAAAGTTTATTCTACAGTTTAGCCTCACCCCACTTAAAGGAAGCGATTAGCCACTCTTGTCTTCCCTGTCCCATGTAGGGCTAGCATTTCTATAATTGGCATTGAATTATAAGGCAAATCTCAACAGAAGAGAGGCTCCTGTATGTCTGAGTTTAGTAATGGCGTTAAGTATCTGCCAATGAGTGAATGGAAAAGATGCTGGAGACATGCACTAGTGAGCAGCGCACCTTTAACAATGGTACTTGTGTAATTATTTTTTTGCTTTGTAAAGTGGCATATGCAGAGAAATATCCAGTGTCATAGGGTCATTCAGCTCATGGGAATGAAAAAACCTCGTGGTCATTAGTCTATCACAAGCTCTTAAAAAGCAGATATTTTAATTTGAATGTTCAGTCTTACTATATGTGCAGCCACAGGCTTTTTTCTAATAACAAAGGCCTCATGGGCTCACCTCCTCCCACTCCCTGCCATGGTCTATTTGATTACACACTATATAAAAAAAGCTAGAAAACAAGGGAAGCAAGAGCATTAAAGAAAATAAAGCTTCCATGACAAAGCATTTGAAAGTCTTCGTGACTCACCTTCAAGGCTCAGAACGAAGTGGTTATTGTTATGTTTCTGAAAAGTAGTAACAAATACAAAAGTCTGACAAAAAAGGAAACGTCCCTGCGAAGGGACTGATGAGGCAGCTGTGTGTAGGGCTAGTTCTAATATACTCTAGCCTATTTTTCTGAATCTTCATTCATTTAATGTTGAGTCTAGAAGTCTTTATTTCTTCTCTTAAATTCATAATAGCCACTGAGAATATTAAGTTTTTAGCTTAACTGCTGTAAATAGAGTTGGTTTCATTCTTTTCCTTGATTCCCTGAGCATTTGCTTTGGGTTTTGGTGGTTTTTACTTTTGTACTGGAAGCTCACCTAGAAATTAATGATGTTATTAATTTCAAAATATATTTCTGAGAGCAAAACCAGGTGGGAGTGGTGGTACTTATAAGGACAATAGGTAATATCATTGTACTCCTGGTCTCAAATAAGTTTGTATTCATGTATTCCATGGTAATCCTAACCCTTGCAAGACAAAGCCTTTCAAAGTTCCTATGTGGAAAAAAGTCCCAATTCCTGATCTTGCAGGAACTGGGTGGGGGGGCGTGGGGAAAGGTCAGGGGGAGACCCTATAGGTTTCTTTTACCAAAATAAATCCTAGGCATGTGGTAAAGGACAGAAGAAGATGCTATCTCTGCAGAAGACACACAATAAACCCGTACAAAGTTGGTACACAAATTTGTGTCATCTTCAGTTTGATTCAAATTTGGAGTATTTTTCACCTCTTCTGTGGCTGGCCAATGGAGAGGCTAAAATCCATGTAATGAGACTTAACAAAAGATTGAGACTTCATATCTCAAACCAAATGCTTTATGTAAAAGATATTTAATGAACAACAGGTACAAGAGAATTCACACACTAGCACCAAAATATTAAAAATTGATTGAAGGATTTACAGAAGAATATATTTACACCAAAGGACTCCTTGCAGCACAGTTGCTGAAGGTGGAAACACCTTATCACTTTCTTCTGTACAATATGAAACAAATAAAAGAGCTGAAGTCACAGCTACAAAATTCTCAAAATCATACAAGATGTAGCTGCTACTTTAGTGGTACTTTTGGGGGGGGGGGAAGAAAAAAAAAAGATAAATCATGTAAGAAAAGATATTTGTGTAAGTACCAGTGTGTATCTACTGTTTATAAACATAGGAATTCCCCCTCAGACTGTATCAGCCACTCGAAATCTGGAGTCAGAGTATAAATCTTTTTTTTTCTTAATCAATATCTGTCCTGGTTTCGGCTGGGATAGAGTTAATTTTCTTCCTAATATCAGGCATAGTGCTGTGTTTTGGATTTAGTAGGAGAAAAATGTTGATAACACACTGATGGTTTAGTTGTTGCTAAGTACTGCTTATGCTAGTCAAGGACTTTTCAGCTTCCCATGCTCTGCCAGGTGCGCAAGAAACTGGGAGGGGGCACAGCCAGGACAGCTGATCCAAACTGCCCAAAGGGCTATTCCATACCATATGACGTCATGCTCAGTATAGAAACTGGGCAGGGTTGGCCGGGGAGCAGCAATCGCTGCTCGGGAACTGTCTGGGTATAGGTCGGCAGGTGATGAGCAATTGCATTGTGCATCACTTGCTTTGTATGTTAGTATTATTATCATTATTATGTTGTTATGATTACTATTTTACTTTATTTCTATTATTAAGCTTTTCTTATCTCAACCCAGGAGTATTTCTCACTCTTACTCCTCCAATTCTCTCCCCCATCCCATCGGGGTAGGGGGAGTGAGCAAGTGGCTGCATGGTGCTTAGTTGCTGGCTGGGGCTAAACCATGACAATATCCCATCCTATTACTTCAGTAGAAGTTATAATACTTCCATAAAAAGTCCTCAAGGAAATTAATCCTCTGAATTCCTTTCCAAATGCCCTATCTGCATAATCTAAATTAGTCCACTGATTCCACATGGGTGCCAGGATCCCCCAGGAGGATTTCCACCTATGCCCAAACCTGCAGGGATTTGCACATGTTTAATATCCAAATCAGCAGAGACGTTCATGCAACAAAACGACTGCTGGGAGATCCTTTCTTCCAGCTCAAAAGAATTCTGAATTTAATCCACTGAGGTAGCAGTATCTTCGAGCATCTAAATTCCTCTGGTGCAGCAGTATGCTTTTATCACTTCATACGCAAATGGATGGGGGAAGGAGGAGGGATCATTGTTTATTTGCTTTTGGTTTTAATCTACCAGTATCTTCTCCTTTGATTGCAACAAAATGTTCTGGGATCTGAGCTGAAAACTTTATGATACATAATTTTAAACACTCAAGAAAAATATTTTTCATCCATTTTTACACTTGGAACATAAAGTGCTATTTGAAGTAATGGATTGCAATCTCACAGTGTTATACAGATGCATTACAAAAAGCATCACTTTCTTTGTTTCTCATCAATGTGACAAGAAAAGGTAATAACAGTAGGATTTGGTTTCTGTATAATTCAAAAGCAACAAGTACCGTCTCTCTTTTCCCATCTGTGTACTTTAGAGTTGAAAATTAGATGTTCTGGGACCAAAAATGATGTCAAAGGTAATGTGAGCTCTGCAGGCAACCACAGAGTTGATGTTAAAGGATGAGTCAGTAATCTGCATAGGAATAGCAGAAGGAGGGGGCTGAGATATTATCCATTATCTTTTTGAAAAGCAGCTTCCAGTCTACTTTCAATGTCTGAAAGAAACATTTTTGAACACACACAAGTAAATTCCCAAATTCTCCAGATTCTTTTGTCTAGGACAGATGACAAAGCAGATTCTATTTTTCCCCTCTAAGGAAAAAATGAAGAAGGGATTTAAAAACACGTTAACATAAGAGGGACTTGATGTTACGTTAGGACAAACAAAGACTGCTAGTGAGTTAAACAAAAAAGAAGCCAGAAATAGAGACAGGTATTCATTACTAAAAGGTTTTTTTATTAATATAGAAAGTTGCAATGGGATACTGATGGGAATTGAAAAGAATAGGAAGGTCTATGGGATCCCTGGTTCTCATGGAGTGTTGCTATTGAAAATTGATGTTAAGTTTCTGTAAGACACTAAAAATAATATTGCGATTGAAAAAGTCTCCACATGAGCACTCAGGTGTGGAACAGATAACCGCTGTAAAAGCATGAATTCTTTATTATCAGTTTTAATTTTTTTTTAAAATCACTATTATTATCTAGTGTTCTACTAGTAGTAGAACATGCTCAAACACATGGAAGACAGGGAGGTGATTCAAGACAGCCAGCACGGATTCACTATGGGCAAGTCCTGCCTGACCAACCTAGTGGCTTTCTATGAAGAAGTGACTGCATCAGTGGACAAGGGAAAAGCAATGGATGTCATCTATCTGGACTTCTGTAAAGCCTTTGACACAGTCCCCCACAACATCCTTTTCTCTGAATTGGGGAGATATGGATTTGATGGGTGGACTGTTCAATGGATAAAAAATAGGCTGGGTGGTCGCATCCAGAGGGTAGTGGTCGACAGCTTGATGTCCAAATGGAGACCGGTGACAAGTGGTGTCCCTCAGGGGTCCATACTGGGACCAGTGCTGTTTAATATCTTCATCAATGATATGGACAGTGGGATTGAGTGCACCCTCAGCAAGTTTGCAGACGACACCAAGCTGAGTGGTGCGGTTGACATGCCAGAAGGACAAAATGTCATCCCAACCATGTCATGGCCAACCATATCCTGGGCTGCATCAAAAGAAGCATGGCCAGCAGGTCGAGGGAGGTGATTCTGCCCCTCTACTCTGCTCTGGTGAGACCTCACCTGGAGTACTGCGTCCAGCTCTGGGGCCTTCAGCACAAGAAGGACATGGACCTGCTGGATGGGGTCCAGAAGAGGGCCACAAAAATGATCCGAGGGCTGGAGCACCTCTCCTATGAGGCCAGGCTGAGAGAGTTGGGGTCGTTCAGCCTGGAGAAGAGAAGGCTGCAAGGAGACCTTCTTGCAGCCTTTCAGTACTTAAAGGGGCCCTATAGGAAAGAAAGGGGCAATCTTTTTAGCAAGGCCTGTTGTGACAGGACAAGGAGTAATGGTTTTAAAGTAAAGAAGAATAGATTTAGACTGGATATAAGGAAGAAATTTTTTACAATGTGGGTGGTGAGGCACTGGAACAGGTTGCCCAGAGAGGCAGTGGAGGCCCCATCCCTGGAAACATTCAAGGTCAGGTTGGATTGGGCTCTGAGCAACCTGATCTAGTTAAAGCTGTCCCTGCTCACTGCAGGTGGGTTGGGCTAGATGACCTCTAAAGGTCCCTTCCAACCCAAAGCATTCTACGATTTTATTCTATCATTCTATAATCCCCGACAGGAAATGGTATCAAAGCTCTGTGTGTGTGTCTGACCGTCCCCCCATCCGTCCTACTAGAAGAACTACTTTCCAGATGTTGGCCAGGAGAGGAGAGGGGTCCGAGTGCCTGGGCCAGTGAGGCAGGAGCTCCTGCGTGGCAGTCCCAGGCAGTGGGTAACTGCTGATGGGGACTCCCAGCCAGTGGCTGGCTGCCAGCTGCTCTCAGGTTCACGTAAAGAATAGCTGTGGCTACAGCAAAGGTTTGAGTTTCTTTGGGATTAGCAGCAGTGTACTAGTATTCTATAAAGAGGAAGAAAGGAGGAGATTAATATATTCTTTGTTGATTGCTCTTTTACGGATTAGAAATTAGGAGAAAATGCAGGTCATTTAGAATGGCTCTTCACCATTAGACTCTTTGACAGCTTTCTTCAGACAGATCTTGGCTTCCTCACTCCTTTCGCTCTGATAAAACGCTTTTGCAGAGACTCTGCTGCTATGCAATCTTGTACGCTCAAAACTCTGGGCTAATACTGCTATAGGAAGGGAACAGTTGTTGCCTAAATAAAAGAGAGTTTCCTATCTTTTTGGCTGTTTTTTTCTTTCTTTCTCTTTCTGCTTAAGGAAAAAAAAAGCCATGGACCTAGTCCTTAATTCACTACATAGGCAAGATACTGCCGATCAGTTTAGGGTTCACATGGAAGAACTGTTGAGCTTTGGGAAAATGAGTATTTGTTCAATATTTTACAAGAATTAGTTTGCTGAACATCTGCTGCTTATAAATATTCTAGCAAATTAATTTATTGTCAGAAACATTTGGGTAAACAGTGAGCCTTAAGAAACTACTAAAACATGTCTATGGAAAGGTAGAATTCAAATTTACGGTCTTATTTATGCTAGAAATATAACTCTAGGATTTACATTCATCCAACTGGGAAAACAGTATGCTTAATCTAAACAGCTCAAATATTGAGCACTCATAAATCACAGGCCAAAATAAAATAAAAAGTGCCTTTTTTGCAGACGTCGCTCATCAGATCTGTTGCATCTCGCTATATAGCAGGGGGGCAGAGGGATCATGGGCACTAAGATGCATATGACAGCTTTGTGTATATATGTATTGTATACTTCAGATGCACAAATGCAGAACACATGTATGCATACGGCAATGCATTTACATTGCATATGGATATATTCGACAGTAAAAGCGGACCTGTATTCTCTCAAAATATTGATAATAATTGAAAGATTTATGTTAATATTGTCCAACTATATTTAATGGATTTTTTATATTTTTGAGGCTGGGGATTGAAAAGAACCAATGAACCAGCTGAACTGATTCCTCTGCTGTATACAGTCTAGTTTGAGATATCTCCCTTGATAAAGTCTCTGCTCCACTCTTTAAGGTGAAAGGCCTATTTCACATTCAAATACATCTTAGCTTACTATTTATACACCTTTCCCTCATTTTTCACCCTAGCAGTACTCCTAGCGGTAGTTCGTTCATTTTATTTTAATCCTGTTCTATTCCTTATATCCCTCTGTTTGTCACTTATTTGAGCTATATTTTGTGCTGCTCGTGTTCTGGCAACTATTACAGTCATCCTGCAAAGATTGAACTGGTATACAGCTCAGTCTATGGCTCTGCACACTGGTTTAAATCACTTGCATAGGTCTTCCAGCTACAATTAGTAGCAACACTACTAAGATCTCTGGCAGGCAGTAGTCATTGAAAGATTTTTGTTGGTGCTCACAGCAAAAAATGAGAAACCATGAGAAATGACAGTATCAAGGATGTAAAAATTAGGTGGTGTCAAATCTGGATTTGCAATTTTTTTCTGTGATGAAAACTATTCTGGTTTTTCTTAGTCTTTTTCAGAATTTGCATGCAACTGTGGAAGCACTGTTCACAAGTATTTTTGAAACTCATTTTATTAAACTATCCTGCAACTAGTTTCTTCATTAATCTGCCTCCCCCATTCTATGTAAATTATTTCTAGCTGCAGTTGCTTTATTCTTGTTTTTTTTAGTTTCACTATAGTTTACCTCAAGTTAGTGACTATTGCATGTTGATCTACTTCCTTACTTCAAGGTTTTTAATATTTTATAATACACAATGGAGTCTTTTTTTGGTTAAGTACATAAGGTACCTTTCCATAAAGTAGAAGATCAATAAAAAAGGAATCTGCAGACTATTTCCAGCTTATATTTCACAAATAAAACATTGATGCTCCCTTTTAAGTTGGCCATCACTCATCCAGCAGGTTTCACAGACAGTAACAGTTCGTTAGTAATTTTGGGAGGGGAAGATGTATGATGTTGTAAATATTTAAAATCAAATTTGAAAAAAAGGACAGAGATGAATGTGATCAGAGTAACACAATGCTGAAGGCAACATTTTCAAAGCAACTTGGTAGATACTGTTTTCCCTTGTAGGTGGCAGTGTTGAAAAGGAAGTTAAACTGGATCTGGTGCGGGAAACTAAAACTCCCTCCCTGAAACTCACACAAGTTGGAATATGAAGAACAGAATAACTGCTGCCAGATCCAGACAAGGTGAATAAAACTATGCTAGAGATTAGCACTTGCTAATTGTAGCCAAAGCTGAATTTTGTCAATTTAAAAAAAATTGGTGTTGAAGTTGAATATATCACCTCAAATGTGGCCCTGTGCACACAGTGATATTACAGGAATTATCTGCATTAGGGTGGTAAAAGGGTTGTCAGTTTAATTTTCACTTCAGAATCATGAAAGTGAAAGACTATTTCCAGAAAAACTATCATTTCTGTTCTTTGACAGAGAAAGTAATTGCTAACCTTAATCATATATTTCTATGATACATAGCACAGAAGATATCAGTTACAATAAGCTTGTTAGACTTTTATTCTGTGCTCTGCTCTAATTGCAAAGAAACTGCCCTGTGGCCAACTTGGGCTGTTACACTGCTTATTGCTGAACTCTGGAAAATGCTCTGAAGAACTGAGTGTTTTTAAAGCCAAACAGCAATTGCTGATAGGGCTATGGATTTGTTTTTCTCTTGGTAGGGAAGTCTCAGATGGTGAGCACAAACATCAAAGAGTAAATAGCAAATTTACGTCTTCTAGCTATGAAGTTACTTTGAATTGCTTCCCAGCATTCAGTTGGTGCCCTTCATTAATTGCCAGGAAATGCCATACCTGGAGGTCTTTGAAGCTATTATAAGTTGATGTTAAATTAATAAATGAAGCAGCACAAACTTTAAGACAATATATCAACTCAGAAAGTGGTTTTAGTCCATTAGTTTAAAAACAAATTGTAGGATGCAGTGGTGCCTGAAGCTTGTTTAGTCACACTTTGCAGAAACATACTGCAAAAATTGGCATGGCAATAGCTTAAACGTTTTCATTATATACTGTGCCTAACTAGCAGTAAAAATATTCAGATCATTTGTGATGCACCCTGACTTTAGAAATATTCTAAGAAATATGAAGAAATAGGTAACATTGAAATAACAATAAAATGAATAATCACATTACAGGGTATCCCTTTCAATACTTGCATCAGTCATGTAATTTCAGACCAAAATTAAAAATAACTTGTATACTGGGTGTCTTCTACGATATTGTTGTTCAAAGACACAAACATGGAGTTTTGGGTTTTTTAAAGATTTTTTTTTTTTAAAGAAATTTGTTTTGGTTTTTGAGCAATGGTAGTTACAAGGATCACAGAGGGCTTGCTTCTTGCTTTTTATTTGCTGCATTTCTGAGCTATAGGAATAGGAACATTGGATAATTCAGGTTGGAAGGGACCTCAGGAAGTCTCTAGTCCAACCTCTGGCTCAGAGCAGAGTCAGCTATGGGTTTAGACTTGGTTCCTCAGGGCTCTGTTCAGTTGGGGCTTGATAAGGATAAAGACTGCACCACCTCTCTGTGCAACCCGTGCCCCTGCTTAGCTGTACTCAGCTGCTCGGATCTACTCTCTGGGCTCCTGCTCATACAGGCCAGGATGCTGTTGGCCATCTTTGCTGCCAGGGCCCTGGTTGGCTTGTGCTCAGCCTCTGTCCTGTGGGAGCCCAGTGCCGCTTCAGCAGAGCTGCTCTCCAGTTGGTCAGTCCCAGCCCAAATTGCTTTTTAAGACTTTTCTGGAATTTAGAATGTCAAAATTGTTTAGATGCTAAACAGATATTTGCCAACTACCAGCTTGAATAGATTTATAGTTAATTTTCTATTTCTACAATATAAAATTCAAAGTGTAAATTTTAAAATTATCTCAGACTTCACATTAATTGGAACACTACATAATCAAAGTATTTTTAGACTGACCCATCCTTTGCTCTTGCATTTAAAAATAAAAGAAGAAATCCAAATAAGGTGTGTTCATCACTACTCTTTTGCTTTATTATTTGTCATATATTTTTAATACATAAGTGACATCTGATGTATTACTTAATCAAGGGAAAAAGAATTATACCTTGCACATAATCAGTTATTTTTGCCATATCAAAAAAATTAGACTAACAGATGAGGAAAATAAATAAGATGAACTTTAAAAATGAAAATGCTTAGCCTTTAGAATTTTAGTTGACAGCTTTTGAAAATTAAATTATAAGTCAAGTACTGATAGGTTTGATATCTTCTTTGCAGCTTTGCAGATGATGTATTGCAGCTTTAATGGAATATCATTTATCATCTGATAATAACAAATGTAGTATTTCTGAGCTTGTCATCTCTTCTGTGATGACAAATAGTCCAACTTGTAGCAGTGATAATGGGATTTTTTAATGATCTCTCCAAACCAACTCTGCTCTAGTGCAAGCTATTTTACTTTGAATCTCAAAATACCCATTAAATGTAGATTGCAATAGTCAAGCTTTTGAGACCTGCTTGTGTATATAAGATTCTGTGCTACAAAAGTTGCATTTACCTCATTGATTTTAAAGTTTGACCCATTGCATTTTGTTGGTTTTATAGTAAAAGTTGTCTAGATTTACTAAGTAGTATGTTTATCACAATTTTCTCTGTAACAAGACTCATATGTAAAAGCCTGACAGCAGACCTTTATACCAATGTAACTTGCTTTATGCCAATGTATGAGAAGAAAAAATGCAGCTCAATGTTATTCTGGAAAAAGAGGCTGGTTACTTTTTGAAATTCTATCAAATTATTTTTATTCACATTATTTAATACCTTAAAAGGAAAGTCTTTTTTACTTGGTTGTATTGCTTTTATCTTAAACCATACACAATTTTCATTAGTGATGTTGACTTCTGTAATACAGCTACCTTGGTGTGTCTGTCCAAACCATTGGATTCTTTGAAAGCATCCTTTTCTTTTCAGGGACTAATAGACAGAGTTTTAATTTACTTGAGCTTGGCAGTTAGAGCATTTGAACTGTTCTTCAGGAGAATGACTGCAAAAGGAGAAATGGTGAAGAAAAATGGGGTTTGTTATATAAAATGCATTAAAAAAATAACTAGAGTATCTACTTCTTGTAGACAAACATCTAGGAGGATACTGAAGTAATTTAAAGTACCCTAACATTCAGATATGAAATATAACCTTGATGCAAGTAATTTTAACAGAATTTGATCAGGTTGTCCAGATGTTTTGCCATTAAATACTTAAATAGGGCAATTTGAAACATGTGTGATCATAAATAGATTCTTCCAATGATTCTTCCAATCTGAATGGTTTGGTGGTGGACTTGGTAATGTTAGGTTAATGGTTGGACTGGATGATCTTAAAGGTCTTTTCCAACCTAAACGATTCTATGATTCTATGAAGACATTAAAAACTCAATCTGAATTTCTCAGGTTTCGTTCTGTATACTCTCTTGTCTTCCATGAACATTTATTCTACAAAGCTGTCCTGGTTTTGGCTGGGATAGAGTTAATTTTCTTCCTAATATCAGGCATAGTGCTGTGTTTTGGATTTAGGATGAGGAGAATGTTGATAACACGCTGATGTTTTAGTTGTTGCTAAGTACTGCTTATGCTAGTCAAGGACTTTTCAGCTTCACCCTTCTGCCAGGTGCGCAAGAAGCTGGGAGGGGGCACAGCCAGAATAGTTGATCCAAACTGCCCAAAGGGCTATTCCATACCATATGACATCATGCTCAGTATAGAAACTGGGGGGAGCTGGCCAGGGGGGCAGCGATCACTGCTCAGGGACTGGCTGGGCATCAGTCAGCTCACAATTACGAAGCAATACTCATTGTATGCAAGTCTAATTCAAGACCTAAACTAACCTACAACCACATCAAAACACAACCATATTTTGCTTTTTATTTATGAATGGTTGTTGAAGTTTCCAAAGGGATACTATGTAATCAAGAATTCACAGAAAACAGTCTGTTGAAAGATCACCAGGAACTTTTTTTAAATTCTCAGATTACAGTAAGACTCAAGAGATTTAAGCATCTTTAATCTAGTAATTTCTTTCAAGTCTCATACCCTGTTCTTGTGAAAATGAAGACCAGGTAATTCTATATTCTGTGTCTGAGGGACCAAGTGTATGAATAATATACATAATATCAAATATTCAATACTTTCAGTTGAACACAACTCATGCTCATAAACTTCATCCATGTTTTAATGTAAAATGAAAAAAATTCAAATTATAAAGCAAACTACATAATAATATATTTATCTACTTATGAACAAGAGAAAAAATGTCATAATACCTAGACTTCATAAAGGCAAAATAAGAGCATGCATAGAAATGGAGAATTAAGCAAACAAATGCCCTTCCACTCTTTCCTTCAAGTATACCAAAACATAGCACATTGGATTTTCCCTTTAGTATCTAAGTAGTGACATAAAATCTGAAGACTAGGGGAAGTGACTTGAAGATAAAAGATAAAAAAAGCTGAAAGTGTAGAGCTTGCCTAAACAGTGATAAAGTGAGCGTATGATAAACATCTACAAGTATATGAAAAGTGTTAACACCAAGGCAGGAGAGGAATTGCTCAGTAAGCAAGGGTATAGCTAGAAGTTACAGGAAGATATTAAAAAAGGTAAAGTTTTGGTTGATTATCAGCAAGAAGCTTCTGACAGTGTTATACATCAGTTGTGGGAAAGTGTCTGAAGTGATCTCCCTTGGGATACTGTTAGCTAGAGTGGACAATCCACAAGATGATTTAGGGATAATCCTGCACTTGTAGTCAGGCACTGGGCCAAAAACTGATAGGGGTTTTTTGACATTTTCAAATTTTCTGACTCTTTATTTCTAAACATAATTCTTGCTGGTGAAAAAAAAAAAAAAGTCACGTGATTTTATATCAATATAAACAGTTCCATTATCTAAGAACAGATCTATCGACCAGTGAGAAATCCTGCAGATGAATACCAGTGCCCAGAGTTTCCTACCATGTTACAGCCTTGAAACAAATGACTGATGTCTAGTGCTAATCATTCGCCTTCCATCAGCTCAATTGCACATTCCTCTTTTAATGTGATCTAACCCCTGCAGCAACCGAGATAGTGTACATCACTGCTGTAGTCAGACTTCCATTCATCACTAGGGAAAAAAGCCACCACCTCCTCCTCCTCTCCCTACCTCTGTACTCCAGTGTTGCGGATACTTCAGCCAACCTAAAAGGCCAAGATAGAAATTAATAAAAGCAACTTAAAGTTGGGGTTTTTTTTTATTCTTGAGATTTTGGTTTGAATGCAGCTCATGGAAATATATATTCTTTGGCATTGAGTCTTTGGGAGGTTTCTGTGTTAAATGAACATTGATTGGAGTATTACAGCACAATGTAAATGTACTTCCAATTCTGTTGACTTCAGTGGCATTCTGATGTATGCCAGCTAGGAACCTGGCTCAAAAACTTGGTCTTCATTTACCCATCTAAACGAGTGATTATTTGTAAACATGCAAATCTGGATTTTACAGAAACCAGCATATAGGAATAAAAAGAAAGGAAGCAAACAAAAGCAAAATGAAAGAACTAGTAGAAGAGCACATGGTGATAACATACTAAATTCTTCTGTACACAGTCACTACCTCATCCTTATTTAGCAGAGTATTGTCTGAAAATATTTGACAAAATCTCTTGACCTCAAAATCTAAATACTGAGTCCTGCTCACAAGTAAATCCAGCTAAGCACTGCAGGAAAACTGAACTGAAATCTTAACTAATTTCTGCATCCTTTTCTAGTAACATCAGAAAATCATAGGTAGGAGGTAGTTGCTCAACTTTCTTTAAAAAAGCTCTTCCCTTAGCTGTTCCTTATAAAATCTCTTTTATATCTGCTATGTTTTTGTTTATTCCGTCATGTCTTTGGTTGCTAAGACCTCCACAGTGGATAATTTTGAAATCTGTGAGCTGTGTTTTCTTATAATATTGTGTCCATAATAACTGTTGGGGTTAATGAAAAAATACATTAAAATTATTGAAGTTATGAGGCTGAATGTGATTTAAGAGGAAATAATGTTTTTACACCTTTGAGGGTAGATATTTCTACAATTTAACATTCATGACTACAAACTCATCAAGTTCCAGGCTGTAGATTTGTTTTTATCCCTGCTGAAGTGAGCTCTTCTGAATGTAGACTCTGTCCAATACAGACTCAACTTTTCTCCTGTAACTTCATGAGATCTTTTCTCGAGCTTAACTGTCTGTTAAGAAATTATTGGATAACTTAATAAAAATGAAATGACAGATTTGTGTACGTGACAGGCCTTATGAAGGATTACATCTTAAACTGCAATTTTCAATTTGACAAGCTCTATTAAACATAAAATTGAATGTCATATGTAATGGACATGTGATTACTTTTTACTATTAAAATTATCTTTGTGAGAGAAAATTAAATTTCTTTTAACTGAAATGTATACAAAATTAAATACCAGCTGACTTGATTAAATAAGTATATGTGATAGTCTTCCCTTACCTTATCAAAGAGGTGATTTTCTATGCATACAGATGCTTAGAGCTGGTGAATAATGACAGGAATCATTAATAAATTGTAATATGACTTAAAACACTACCATGTTAATGACCATTTTATCAGGTTTTTCTAAGAAAAAAAATCAGTATAGTTTTGCTTATGAGTTGATTGTAAATACAGCTTTCCTCTGTCTGCCAGATACGGATTTCTACTTATGTTGCTTCCCCGCAAAACAATATTTATCTGGAGGGGAACTAGAACAATTTATAATATCAGTTAGTCCAACCAGGAAACAAATTATACTACATGATTGATTATGCAGTTTAAGAATCAAATATGTAAAAAGTTGTTTGTCTGCTGATAGTTCACAAGTCATCCATAGACACGAAATAATTTTCACCATAACCAGGACAACTTTGATGAGAGAATAATACATTAAAACTGTTGAAGAAAACTACAAGTAGGAAATTGCAGTGCTGATTTTCCAAAAGGGTTGTTACAAACTGCTTGTCTGTGTTATCTGGGGAACTGTAGAGTGGTTGTCTCCATTCTGACTCACTCTGGGGGTCTTCCAAATTAAATATACTCATCTCTCTACAGATTCTGTGGAAAGGCTTCTGTACTTAGGGGCTGGAACAAATCTCATCTACTCAGGACTGGGCATAAAGCCCAGTGGGCTAGAGGGTCACTTAACAGTTACTGAGTACCTAACAGTTTGCCTTTAACAGGCAAAGGACATGTAATAAGGCCATTTGGTTGTCTGCATCTACACTGTTAACCCAACTTGCAGAAGGCATAAATCTAGGGGGAATGTGGTGTTTGGAGGGTTTGGGTTTTTTGGGGGGGGGTTAGTGGTTCCCCCCCCCCCCCCCCCCCCCAGTGTATTGCTATCCGATATGAGATCAAAGACGTTTCCCAATGCAAGATCTGCACAGTTCCATCACCCAGGGCTGGCTGAGAGACATGTAGGGCTGGGGCTGAGGAGGCAGAAATGTGTGTCAGATCCTTCTGTACTTGCAGGTGCTGCTTTACCTGGCTTTGCACTTCCTATTCTAACCAATAGCCTAGTACACTTGAAAAAGAGAGAGGTATGGCATGTTTCTACAAACTTGGGTGTTCAGGTCCAGATTTGTGTCCTAAAAGCTGCTTTTCCCTGTTACCCTCTCTGAGCTAATTGCTGAATGGGGTTTCAGTAGTACTGTGGGAGTGAGACGGGTGAGAGAGTGATCTAAGTAATTTCTGATGCCTTCTAACCACACTTCAAAATTCCACTGGGAATTTGCCTTGTTCATGTGTCAATTTCTTTGTTTATTTGTGGACTTTGTGAGTCTCTTCAGTCAACATAAAAAAGCGCTATAATTCTCTGAATTAACAAGAAATAACGTATTCAACTGGCAAGCAAGGATTCTTGCAGTGTTTTTTTTGTGGTGGTGTCTTTGTAGTTTTGGTTTTTTGGTTTTGTTTTGGTTTTTTTTTTAAAGAAGGTAATTTAAAAAAAAAAACTGTGTAGAAGAGAACAGCAAATTAAAGGAATCCCTTTGGGGGAACTTTACCACTCCTCGTTAAAAAAGTAATAATGAATAGAGAATGAACTATGGATTCCTTTCACCTGTTCATACTGTTCACTACTCATACTGTAAAAAGCCATAACATAGACGCTATATTAAATGCCATTAAGTCTCTGATTTAGATTCATGTACGCCTGAAATAAAGTCACAGGGTTCAAAGGTCCTGCTTGTACACGTTTAAGAGCAGAACTTTCCAGGCAGATGATGCTGGTACTACACTAAGCATACAATATTTTTATTATTTGCATGAATCATACCTATGACTCGTTGATACCTCCAGGCTATATATTCCTAGCAGATCTGTGCGTTCAAAGGATTCATAAAGTACATTTGAGCAAACAAGCTACCTACTGTTCCTGTTCATCATGTCCCTTATCTTAATAAATAATGAAGGTGCCATGGGCTGACAATGAAATATTTTGAAAATAGTTTTAATGTATAGCTGGCAGAGGACCTGTTGGGCATTGATAAATTACACAAGCGGAGAGGATGAGAAATCTGTAAAATATTAATGGTCTGCTTCTGTAGGCAGTAAAGGAGAATATACCTGTGTCTTATGTAAGGTCTTATGCTGCCCACGTAAGGCTAAAGGGAATGTCTCCTACTGACCCGCAGGGTTCATGTATTGGAAGCAGAGCTCATTGCCTTTGATATTGCTCAAAACACTGGTGAAGCGAACAGTCCAAGGGACGTGAAGCAGTGCCTGAAGATTCATCCACAATTATTGTAGCATGTGGTCCACAAGATAAAGCCGTCCCTGTGGTGAAGAGGCGGAGAAGTGGCTCTTGGCTTGTAAGGAGAGGAGTGAATTTATAAGGAACCCCTTGTGCCCCGGTGCTCAAGGTCCCCGTTATGCCCTGGGCATTTGGGTTGCTCTTTGCCTAATGGCTTGTGGATTGCACTGCCTGGAGGGGCTAGTGTATGGGGGAGTATATGAAGTATGGGGAGATATATGTGGCATGCTGTCCCCCAAGGAAACGGAGTCCTGTCATGGTAATGCCGTGAATGAAGAGAGGAAGGATGGGGTCACAGCCCTTCTTCCTTGTTGTCTTCTGAGGCCAGGAGCTGTCATTTTCCTTTACCCTAATAATCAGCATGTTCTTACTGGGTGAAAACAACTTCCCTCACACTCTTGTCTTCATTTGGAGCAATAGTTAAATACTGCAGTATACCCCAGGGGATACTTTATGTAAAACTATTGTCCAGTGTTACTGTAAAACCATTAGACGTCTAGTTTCTTAACTGCCAGGAAGCTATCTTTCATGCAGAGATTTTGCAATGTTATTGCTCTTTCAGAAACGCTAGTTTTGAGAGCAACTCTCCCTCAGACTGGTGGATGTTTTGATCTGGATATTTTATTATACCTCAAACGTAACTGTCTGCAGCAAAGTGTTATTTGAATTCAGCAAATCAGGATTTCTGTGATGTCAGTGTTGTGCAAAAAATAAATTCCTTTAAGAGATTTGAAAATTATTGAGTAGAACATATTTTGACTGGGAAACAGGAAATGGAGCAATTA
Organism: Pelecanus crispus; assembly: GCF_030463565.1. NCBI lineage: Eukaryota > Metazoa > Chordata > Aves > Pelecaniformes > Pelecanidae > Pelecanus > Pelecanus crispus. Next base: position 31,189,850 of record NC_134650.1, read on the forward strand.
ATTAAATGGCAATATAGCAGCATGATTTCAGTTCACTCATGATAATGATTTCACTTCATTTCTGGATAATTCTGAAGTTGAATGAAAGCTGCAAATGTTAGTTTCAGTGAGCAAGATAAGCACGTGTATAAATAAGAGAAGTACAAATCACTGAAGAGTTTAATTTTTGTAGTAACTATACCATAAAACTCAAAACACTGCCTTAGCAGGGCTACATATGCAAAGGAGAGAATTCAGTTGGTACTCGAGACAAACCAAGACACAGCTGCTGGCGGGCTGCTGGCGCACTGCGCGCCCCTGCAGCCCTCTCGCCACCCGAGAGCCATCCGTCACAAAGCATCTGCCCTGAATGACAAGATAAAAAGTGTCAGTTGTCTGTCCATTACATGTGGTTCATAGAACTAAACATTTTTTTTAAAGTTTTGCGTTTTGGGTTATGTCACAACGTACAATTTCTGTTTCTGTGAGTAACTGAGAGTTGAAGTACAAGTATAATTTCTGGTTTTTCAGATGTGTTTTCTATACCCAAATTCTCTTCAAATTGCTTAATAATATCTGAAATGAACATATTCTTTACTAAAATTATCTGTTTAAAAAAAAAAAATCTGTGTAGTTATGTTAGCTCTGAAGCTCAGCTAATAGTTTTATCCACTTCCAACTATTCTCATTACGCAGCCTTAATTTTTTAATAAGAAACACACAGATGTGTAATCCATAAGGCGATCTAATATTCTGTACGTGAGTATACCCTGCATTATCTCTGATATTGAATTATTTCACTGTGGAGCATCATTATCTGCACAGGCAAATTCTTATTTAATTTCATTGAAAATTATGTAAAGATTTTCCGTACATTGTGCGCTAACCTTGCAGCTGGATTAACATGATGGACTATCAGGGCTTCTTTAGGGACATAATGCACTGTTGGGTCAATAGTCCATGAACAAAGAAGGATTTACACAATAATCTATAATGGCTCTTTAGGAGCTGTTATGGTCTATCAGGATAAAAATCAGGTAGATAATACGTATAAAGTGCATACTTGCTTGTGGAAAGCAAGCATTTGACTGCTTCAATTCTAGTCCTTCAAAGGTCAAACGAGATTCTTTTAACATTTTGAATGCGAGTTTACCTGTGAGAAGATTTAGCTCTACTTGCTTAAATCGCATGCTATGTAATGAATATGAAATTCATTAAAATACGCAGCAGGTTTATGAGGGGGAAGAAAAAAAAAAATCTCTTTTTTTAATCTACCAATGCTTCCTTTTTAAAAATAATTTTCTAGGGTTTATTTCCAGCGCCCTCTCCGCCTTGGTGGCCAGTGACTTTCAGGCGGGGCGCACGGCGGCCCCGACCCGCGGCCCCACGGGACACGGGGGGGCACGGGGGCCGGCGGGGGCGGGGGGGGCGGGCAGCGCGGGCCGGCCGCGCGCTCCGCCGCCTGAACCCGCCTGTGGCCCGGCCGCCGCCGCCTTCCAAAGCTCCCAGGCCCAGGTGTCCCGGGAAAGCGGCTCAGGTCGGTACGATCGGCCAGAAAAATACTCACTTCAGCTTTCCTCCATGAAACGCTATGCCCTAGCCTTACGTGTTTAAAGCGAGCGGGCCGTTTCTTGGCAGGTTTGTCCTTTCAAGCCGGCACGGCGCCGCGGCAGCCGTGTTTCAGGCCGGGCGAAGGTGAAAGGCAGGACTTCGCTTTAACGCGGGCCCGGCGGCGCCTCGCCGCTCTCGCCTGTGGCCCCGCTTCCCGCGCCCTTCAGCCCCGCCGTCGGCGGCGCTGGGAAAGCGGCGCCTAACGGCCGCCCCGCGCGCGCGCGCGCCCCCCGCGCGGGGCCGGCCGCCCCCCTGCCGCCGCCGCGCGCGCAGCAGGGGGCAGCAGAGCCCCGCGGGCAGGGCCGGGCCGCGCGGCGCCCGGCGGGCGGTGGCGGGGGGCTGAGGGGGGATGGCGGGGGGGGGGGGGGGGGGAGCGTTGATGTTGTCCTGACACATAAACACCTGGCGTCAGGTTTTCAAAGGTTATTTGCACACTAAAAGAGGAATTAGCCAAATGAACTTACATGCCAAAAGTACTTTTGAATATTCGGGAAGGGCTGTAGTCTTACGAAAAGAGCGGCTTTGGAGGGGAAAAGCCCTCGCTGTCATTCATGTGTGAATAGAAAATTAACACATGTTCGACATAAACGAGCCGAAATGACTTCTGGGAAAGCGCAGCCGTCAAAATATAAAATTCCATAATTACAAGAAAGTCCGGCTTTATTTGCAAGCGTCCGGCCGCATTACCTCAGCCACAACCCCCCCCCCCCCCCCATTTTTTAGTACTTACTTGCTCGCAGCCTAATACCTAAAATACTGATGTTGGTACGAAGCGTAACTGTGGTGCGTAATATATTGTTGTGTTTGTTATTGTGCAATTTACTTTTAAGTCGTCGCTCTACCTTGTACATAAAAAGTCAGCAAATTATCGGACTTTATTCCATTGACTTTCTCACACCTTGAGAAATAGCCCATTTGTATTATCACAGTTTGATATATTTCCCATTTACTGAGCTTCTTTGGCAAGCTGGCATTTTAATTTAATTATACTTTTTTGCTAATGGTCTTTATTTTTCAGTGTCTCTGTGGTGAAATGCCTTTAAGGTCTGGGATTTTTTTTATTTCCTTTTTTTCCTCCCCTTTTGGCATGCTCTAGTGTAAATTTATAAACTGACAAAATTCAGTGTAAGATTCGAATAAGTGAAGTTAGGAACCTGTTAAGCAATCCTGCGCTTAAACAATTAAGCATTTCTTCACTTTGAGAATGTGATTTCTGAATATATTTAGTATCGTGCGACCCTAATTAGGACCTGCGATGCGAAGAGAATACAGCATGTATAACACAGGCATTTAGGAGGCTTCATGCAGTTTCATGTGTGTTGACTAAAAAAACCTTGTTATGGGGCTCAGCCTCAGACCACTGAAGTGAATGGGAGCTTCGCTGTATTTTTTTTATTTGTGGATAGATCCTTAATCCTTAATGTATATCCTTAGTGTAAATTAAAGCTACTGTTAAGAATAAAAAATATATATAGTAACACTTCTGATGCGTGATTGGTATCAGTGTAAAATTCCATTTTAGTATATGAATTCTCTGGTTTTCTACTCCGTAGTCCTTTCTGCAACTTCTGTTAGCTCCTTGCCTCCAGAAAGGTGGTACATACACATCCTGCTAATCCTTTTAGCATCCTCATGTTTGCACCATCACCTTCCTAACAGCCTGCAGGAACTGCTGGATCTCTTTTCCTGGAACATTAACAGAAGTTTGTGGTGTGATCGCTAACTGTTTGCTTTGGCACCTCCTAGGAGCCAGAGAGAAGAGGGTAGGAATTTTTCAGTGGCGGGGACATTGCACACTGGGGTGTGAATTAGGAGATCAAAACACAGCTAAACAAATGGGACCCATGCTATAGGGACGATGGAAAATCAGGAGTGGACATAGCACGCCTAACCTCACTGCAATTACAGCTCGACTAAAGCACTAAAAACATTCCAGAGAGGGGAAAGCTGTGGTATGGAATAAACGTACTGAAAACATGTGACTTTTTTGAATTAGCGCCTTATGTAAATAAAAGTTAGTGACACCAGGCCTACCTCTGTCTTCTGCATACCTGATAAATCAGTATGACTGTGATTAAAATTCCACCTTTGATGTGAAAAGACAAAATAAAAAAAATCATACTTTCAGTCCTGACAGCGAAGCTCTCCAATTTCTCACAAAGAAGCGGCTGCTTTGCAAGAGTGTGCCTGCGTGCACACTTTAATATCAGTCGCCTTAACTGGAGTGCAAGTTTAGAGAAAATTGACTACCTCCTCCTCTGCTGAATTCCCAGTAAAATTTTCCTGGTTTTCCTTCTGCCATTATATCTCTGTCCTCAGCACTTGCGCTTTTTACTTTGTGCTTTACCCTTCTAAATTTTAGCATTTTCTTTCTCTTTGGTCTATGTTCACATATGCTGTTGTACTTTTCATGGATAGTCGTTATAACCACACCTACAATCACAATATCATGTATTGAGGCACGTGTTGGATAAAATTGGTCCTCTTAACTGTATGTTTGCAGATTCTGTTTGCGCCGAGTTTCTTCTCGCTGAAGTAAGGACTAGTTTTGTCACACAAAATTTGGGGTCTGCTGACCTAAATTCAGGCTTTGCGCAGGTTGATTCCCCTTCATGTGCTCCATTTAGAGTTTCTGTATTTGCTGCAGTTGACCACAGCTAGCCAGATTATGTATCAAATATATTGTATGGCTCAACAACAGCAAACGATAAGGAAATTATTTGCAGTAACTGCAGACCGGAACTCTGTACAAGCTGGGCTGTATACAAGAGTCAGAGCTGTCTTGGCTATAGCTGCTGTGACAACTGCTGTTTGTTCTCTTCTGTACAACAGCTCTGCAAGATTCAGCGTCACAATTACACCTTCCTAATTGAAGCAATCACATAATGAAAATAGGTACTTGCTGAGCTATTTAAAGGGTCTTGGAAAAGAGTTGACGTAAACATCCAGAAGAGCATGAAAACAAAACCAGTTCTTGGTGTGTAAGAAAGAAATACTATTACCCATATATGAAGTATTAATAAAGCATTTCTTTCTTTTTTTTTTTTTTTAGTTTTTCTATTGAAAGAAAGAACAAAACTCAGAAAAAGCCATAAAAATTAGTTCAAGATCTTGAAAACAAATTCGTAGTGAGACTTAAGGAATTCGGTGTATTTAAATCCCCTAAGAGAGTGCTAAAAATGGACAATTAATCACAGGAGGGAAAAGGAAACAAATGATAAAAACATCCGTTAGCCAAGTAACAGCGCATAAAGAAGTTTGAGAGTTAAAGAAACTTGAATCAAAAATAATATACAAGTCTAACGTTAAGATTAATTAACCACTAGGCAATTTAAACTGGTGTTTTCAAATGCTGATTCTCCATCATTTGAAATCAGGAGTGGATATCTTCTCGGCTAGATATCTGCAGCAGCAGGCTGCGGAGCCTCTCTTGTGCTTGTCCATCGTATGCTCTTTTTCAGACCAGCTCTTTAATCTGTTTGTACTTGCCACCATCCACAAAGATGTATGAAGCTTTTAATAGAAAACTATTCTTTGTGGCCTCCTTCTATCATCAGAGCAAAGGCAGTAGATAATAACCTCTCATTTTACAACTTCCTCTGTAAATGTTGGCTTGACAATTAGCATTTTCAAAGACTAAGAGCAATCTTCAAAGACAACCATCACCAAACAGAAGGTTGATTGTCGAACCAAACATCAGGATTAATGGCAGAGCATTAACAGTGTGACAAAGTCTACCTCGAGTGTTTATTTGGTGCCATTTTCTGTCCTCGCTAGTACCGATGCAATGAGAGGATGTCAGCTCAAATACTCCCAAAGCTGGCTTTGAAGAACATATTTGCGAATTCCACATTTGTGTAATATTGACCTAGAGCACTGGGAACCTGTTGGTGCTCCCTGAACTAGGAGGGACTGAAATGTAAATGCTGCCATGGAGCTCTGCCCAAGGCAGAGTGCAGCTGCCTACCTCAGCCAAAGCGTGAGGCAACGCTGACGTGACCTGACAGCTCTTGGGCTTCGGCACATTCAGCGCGGCTTTGCCTTGGCCTCTTGGTGACAGCTGGCTCTGTTTGCAAGCGGTTAGAAAAAAAGTACAGAATTGGTTTTGCCACACTTTTTCGAAGTTTTTATCCTAGTTCTTTTGTCAAAATTCAGGGTACATAGTTAGTTGAAAGTTGAAATTTTGACCAGACCACTTCTTTTGCTGCTGATCTAAGCAGGTATGACTACTTGGTGGTTGAGCCTTGAGCTTCAGGCTTTCAGTTTGTGTCTGTTCCTGGGGCTCTGGAGGTTACCATAGCAGTGGTGGTGTACTGGCTTGGTTTGTTTAAATCTGAGCAGTGTAAACCGTGTTAACGTATCCCATCGTGACAGCTGTTCATAAGGACAGGAATAAATCAATTAACTAAATGGATCGTATATAGAGTTCATACGGAACACCTTATAGTTTTCTTCTCTTATGCCTTAAATTGTGATGGCAAGAACAGACAGCTGAAAAGGACTATCCAAAACCGGTGGTATACAGGTTTTAAACAATTCTTTTGCCCATGCAAAACTGAGAAGTGGAAGTTGTATACAATAGAAGGAGAACAATGGGAGGGAGGTCTTGACTGCATATTTCAGAATAAAGTTGGAGTAGAGCAAAACCAGAAGATGTTAGCCTTTACTCACACTGTGCCCTAAAGGCCTGGCATATGGTCATAGCTTTACAAGCAAAATCAATTTTATTCTTCCATAGAAAATAAACAAGGGTTTTTTTTTTTTGTTTTGGAGTTTTTTGGGTTTTTTTTTTTTTAAAGCCACAATTATCTTTCCCTTTTCTTTCTGTTTCAGTGTTCTGCATGCATTTTTTTACTTGGAAGTTAACATAGTACTGGATATTAAATAATTTTGTATACAAATGTTACCATTCCCAGTCCTTTACAATGAGTATGGACAGATGCAACTCTTGCCAGATGGAATCTTTTCTGAATATAATTCTTGCATTCAGTTCAGATTCCCTACAGCATCCTGCACTAATGCAGTGTAGTTTAGAGGGCTGTTAACCGTTAATTAAATTCCATTTTATTAGATGGTGTCTCCATAAGTCATCAAAAGTGAGGCTAAATAAATAAATAAATAAAATGTTTTCAATCAATTTTACATCTGAAAGTAAACAACTAGTCATTTGTAGCCCTGACAGAATTAAAACTTGTGAGCAAAGTTTGTCCAGCTGCGATTCCGAAGGAGGACTGTTCCGTAATGCAGCAGCATGAAAGCAGGAACTCCTGCCACTTATGCTGGGTAGTTTAATTTTGGAAACAGTCTATTGGTTCTGGGAAATTCATCACAGTCCGCTAAAGCAGACTGATAGCTTTCAGTTCAAATCTCTTAAGCATTGTGATGGGATAGCTGAACTCCAAGATTTTTAAAAGCTAATGCAAATGAAGAGCTGTTGGAATTAATGTAAAGGAGGACTTTTAAAACTTTTTTAAAAAGCTATCTAAGGATGCAGTAGCTGTGATTTTATACGAGCTGAAGGCAAGAGAATGACTGCAGCAGCTGAGCATGGTCTGATCTTCACTGCTGCAAAGCTGACAAAAAGATGCTTCAAAATTTTCTGAGAAGAATATAGTAAAATTGGAAAAGCTTAAAAAAGCCAAAAGAATGATTCAAGATTGGAAAACCAGTGTTACCTGAGAAACTAAGCCTATTCTACTTATTGAAGTAAAGGTTAACTAGTGACTTGATCGGGGTATATAATTATCTTCCTAGGGAGAAGATTTCACATTCAGAAGGGCTGCTTTAGTAAAAAGAAGGGGTAACAAGGCAAAACAGCTAGAAGCTGAAGCTAGTTGAAGTTAAAATCAGAGGAAGAATTGGAGGCATGTTTTCAATATGAGTGTTAATTAATCATTGGAATACGATTGTATGTGGCAATTTTCCATTGCCATTAAATCAAGATAAAACAAAGCAGAACAGTTTTAGAGGAATGCAAACTTTGGTAGTAGAATAATGCAGAATTCTAGGAATTGAAGTAACTAATCAAAATAGGTTTACAGTTTCAAAACCAATCAGTTTTGCAATTTTAAAACTGCAAACCAGAGCTACTAGGGCTCTATTTCTTTACCTCCCTTTGGTTCAAGCACATCCCTAGTAAGCCAGTGCAAATTCACTGACACCTTGGTATACTGCCTCTTTCCTCTGCTTATTCAAATCTTGAGCTTATTAGAAGCCACGGCTCATCGGTGTAACAACTGTGGATTTTGAGACTGCCGTGGGTTTTGGTGGATTCTGTCGGGGTCTCTCAGTCTCTTCAGAAGTGTGTATCTGTCCCTTCTCTGTCTTTTCCAGGCATAAAGATTAACTAAGTGACCAGGCTGTAAAACAATGATAGCTACACATATAGACAGTACAGGTGGTTGCTGCCAAAGAGAGTGGTCCAGCTTCCACATCCATCCATCTCCCTTTAGCCAGTGTTACAGCTCCCTGCCTTCCTTTTACTCACTCTGCTAGCTCTGCTGAGCTGGCTCATCTGCCTGGGCATAAAACTATTGGGTTTTTTTCTGTACAGTTTAGTTTAGAAAGTTTATCAGTAGAATCAGTTCAGAAGGGCACTACAACAGGCCAGCACAAGAGAAGAGGCAGGACCATGCAGCTGAGAGTGGGAAAGGGGGCATGCAAAAGGAAAGGTGAATGGAAGAGACCATCCTGCAGCACTGAGCCACAAATCAACTCAGAAATCGCCTGTGATTGTGCCCCAGCTGTAGTCACACGGAGCGTGCACGCTGCTTGGTGATAGATTATGTTTTCAGTGCTTATGAAACTCAAGCTACCCATAGACTTTTTTTGCTACTGCTGCAGCTTTATATAACTGTGGCCATTACTGTTTCTTTTGTCTTTGTTCTCTGGAATGTTTAAGAGAGTTGTGCACATGCTGTTTAACGAGATTTATTTGGCCTGCAAGCTGCAGATGGGCAGAAATCAAAGGAGGTGGAAGTGGACATTGACATGACCTCCAGCATGTTGTTTATGGAGAACATCCTTCTAGTGATGTATGACAAGTCTGAGGTCAATGATTAGTATCTATTAGCTCTTTGAAAAATGGAGAAAGCAATAGTTCCTGATGGTGCATGTTTTAGATCTGGTTAAAATGGAGAAGCCTGATGTGAGAAGAAAAAAATTCTTCAGTGTCTATGTATACAATTACCACATATCACCAGGGCATCTTAACACTGAAAATACTTACACACCAAGTTATGTTAGTAGGAAGAACTGTGGTCTAGACTCCTTCTCCCCTGTCTCCCCTCTGAAACAGCTGGATTTGATTATTTATTATTATTCACTTCTTCCTCCTTTTTCCTCTAAATTCTCTTCATTTCTTTTTGTTTTTGTTGGAAAGCTAAATCAAAAAGGAGCTTTACATTCAGTTCTGAACACAGCGAGCGATGCAGTAACTTGCTCTTCTGCAAAAAAGGATTGTAAGATCTTGTGTGCGCCACCTCATGCTAGCTCTCCTCCAGTTCAGCCACATCATGAAGAAATGGATAGGCTTTCTAAGAATTTGGGGAAATTCCAATATAATATTAGCATGAAAAATCTCTGCAGTTGTCTAGAGTACCTGGTAAAGTGATTTCTAGCTTTCTAACCACTAATGTTAAGTGGTACTGCAACAATATCTGAAAAGTTTAGTAGTCTTTTCATAGACCTTTTTTTTTTTCATATAATTGCATGTAGAATTGAAGTAAGACAGATTGGTTATATACACCTAAGGAATTGTGAGCAAATCCACACATACTTGAAACAGGGGCAGTCAGAAGTATTAAAAAAAAAATCTTTTTTACAATTTTATTGGTAGGACAAAAGATGTTTTTTTCACTTAAAAAGCGTTGCCTATTCTTCAGAAAAAAAATGGAAAAATTTAAAATTTAGAAGAAATAATACCCCAAAAGATTCCTTTGCTTCTATTATTTATACCAGTGATGAGTACTTGTACAGAAAAGGTTGGTACAGAGTCCAAAAGGACCGTTGTCTTTAAAACAAGAGCAGAGACTCTTTATACCAGCAGTGTATCTTCAAAATTAAATTTTCTTCAGGAGAAGCCCCTCTTCCCCACCATACTGTACTTGTTTGAGGAGGTCAGTCCCCCGTGACAGCTGCCCTTCAACTTTGCAGTGTCCAGGCCAAAAATCTTTTAGGAAAAGTGACGATTTGGACTTTGAGGAAAAGATATGAGAGGCTGCGTGAGTTGATCAGATGCAAGCCTGCGATGCCTCTGTGTCTCTCCGACAGGCTGTGCTAGAGGACATGGTCTAGCAGAGCAGCTCTCGTAAATTCTTTTGAAATTATTTGAATGCACTTTCAGTAACGGAGGAGGGAGAGCTCTATTGTCTGTGAAACTGAGGCTCGCACGGAGCAAACCGTGTTTGTTTTATGGCTGGACTGAGACATAAAACGATCCAGGGGCTCCAAAGCACCCAGTTGCCAGTATTTCCTCATGTTGCTCTGGAGATGCAGCTTGATAAACAGAGCACCCAAAGTTTTATGTAACTTTCCATGAATCATTTTCCTGTTACAGAAGGGATTTTAGTTTGTTCCCCAGTGGCTCCACTGCAACAGAGCAGTGTCATTTACTCTGGGGAATACTGCGTGTGGGTGCCTCTGTGGGAATGTATGTGTGTGTGGAGAGATGATAGTATCTATTTTTATGTGCTGTCATTCAGGTGTTGGCATCTGCGCTGCCAGCTCACGGCAGTGAGATTCTCTAGGATTAGCCCCTTAATCTTAATGAAGACCTGCTGTCTTCCAAAATTCTCTTCCTCAACGGTTTTCAGTGCTTTAGGCAGGCATACAACTTTCCTTTCCCATTCATAACTTGGAGCCTTATCCTTTTTTTTCTTTCTTTTTTTTTTTTTCTCCCCCCTCTTCTTTCACAGAAATTAAATGGCAGTGGCTGGCTCCAATCACCACATTCTCTCTCTGCTTAATTTCTGCTACAAAGTTCTCCAGTTCTTTTATCTGCACAGCTGTTTTTAATGGGCTGTTCAGAGAAGGAAATGATAATGGGCACTTTGTGCTGTTTGGATTATCACTAGTTCTAAGGTTGGCAGCCAACACTGGCAATATGCTCTTCTTTAGGCAGCATTTTTTTTTAGCTGGACAGCAACCCAATGACACTAGACAAAGCTGCAGCAGCAGGCTGACTAGCAGCAGTGTGCTATCTACTCATGCTGCTTCAGCTAATACCCCAGTGACTGTGACTTTCAACTTAGGGACTGGTTTTTTTCCTTCCTTCCTTCCTTCCTTCCTTCCTTCCTTCCTTCCTTCCTTCCTTCCTTCCTTCCTTCCTTCCTTCCTTCCTTCCTTCCTTCCTTCCTTCCTTCCTTCCTTCCTTCCTTCCTTCCTTCCTTCCTTCCTTCCTTCCTTCCCTCCCTCCCTCCCTCCCTCCCTCCCTCCCTCCCTCCCTCCCTCCCTCCCTCCCTCCCTCCCTCCCTCCTTTTTCTTTATCCTTCGACTTGCCTGAAGACAGGGGAAGCTAAGGGTGAAGTTGAGATTCATCAAGATATGTAACACACACAGAAGAGAAGTATTTTTTTGTGATAAGACTGGTTAATAGATTTGCAAAGCAGGGCAGTGTCTAAAGATGCTTTTGAAAATGCCCCAGTCTTTCCCAAAATTACCTCTAAGCCTTGTCATTTGTAACAAAATATTTGGGAAAATGGAAACAGGTGGATAGTGTGTGATCAGAGTCTATGTGAAGTGGAAGGAGTGTTTGTATCCCACTGTCGCTTCATGTAGCTTTCTCCAGTCACAGTTAAGGTGACAAACAGTTGAAAAGAGCTTGTCCATTTTTTATGTCCTCTCTTGACCTCTAGATAGTTTGGATATCTCTACAATTCTCTAGAGAAGAGAAGTCGGAATATATGAAGGAAAATATGAAGCAGAACTTTCCTAAGTAATAATATACTTCTCCTGGTTGTTAATATTTGCCACCAGCTTAAAACAAGAACACGTGATGAAGAGTTCAGGCTTCTTATTGCAGCCCTGCAAGGATACTGTCATCATTTTAAAAATCACTATGCTCTTAAGGTCAAGCCAGATGTAGAGTCGCTATTCAGTCTGCTTTGTGGCATCATAAAGCAGTTTATTCACCTCACTGAGTTGCTTAAAATACTAAACCCATTAATTTAGTTACATTTAAAAAAAAAGAGTTAGATACTAGTTTTGGAGCAGTTTCATGGGGTCAGCCACTATACAGTGTGTCTTCAGTCGCCAGGGATTTCTAAGAGCTGTTTCTTCTCTGTAGTGTGTGCTCTAGTTCAAGTACCAAGGAATTTTACTCACACAAACAGACTTAGTATCTTGTTGGTTTCTGAAAGTCCACTACATTTTATCTGAGATGGTAACGTTTTCTGATTTCTGCATGTGTTTGTATGTATCTAGATTTGTCTAGTACTTGGCAATTTTATTCTGATTTTTATTATTTTGGAAATAGAATATATCTGTACATGTAAAAAGTCAACATAGTTTGTCAAAGCTGCAGCTGTAAGAAATATTACGTAAATAGTACTAAAAATAATATTTTTATTACTAAAGACAGAGTTGCAAAAGCTTGTCTTTAGTTTCTAAGAAAAAATTACATCCTCTTGAAAAGCAGAAAAAGAAGGTTCAATAGTTCAAAAAATTGCTAAAAATTATTCCCAAAAGGGAGAAACACCCTCAAATAACTGACATTACTGCTGGAGAAGTCATTGTTCTCTTCCTGAATTACCAAAAAATTGCAAAAAATTTTTAGGATTTTTCCCTAACACTTCTTGAGAAGCTACCTTTTTCATAATGGGAAAATAGGGAAGTACAAAGTACAAGTCCCTAAAGGAGATTAAATAAACTTAAAAAAACACAAAAGGAGTTGGGGGAAAAGAGAAAATTATAATAAAACTGTTGTAATGTAGCCATCTAGTACAGAGCCAACATTTGAGAGAACCTTGTTATCTATATACCTAGCACATTGCTTTAACTTAAATCCACAAGAAAGTATGCTTATTTTTCTAGAAGAAAAAGGTCTATGAACTCAATGTAGTCTGACAGTTCTCAAAACTAGTGTGAAATTATCATGAACCTCAATTTGTGAAAAATTGTCTGCATGGTTTCTTGCATATGAATGAAAAAACAATTTTTCAATATAACAATATTTAGTATTTTCATCACACGTTCCATTTCTTGAATTGTTTTGTACGTATTAATTGTCATTACACCTCCGTGAGTTAGGTAACAATGTTAGAGTGGATCGAATAATTCACAATGAATAATTTATTTGAAGAACTTAGTCCCTTGGTTTGCTCTCAGAATATCCGTCAGAATCTTATTACTGCTAAGACTTTAAGCATTTAAAGGTTGGGGTTTTTTTTCTTTTTGCATTCTAGTGGTGTTTATTAATTACAGATACTTCTGTTCAACTTTAAGCTATTTCAGCTACTTTTTGTGTTCTTGATGTGATAAAATAAAATGTTACAATAATGGTAAGATGGTAGGAGGATGATCAGGAGATGAGTACATCCTAGTCACAAATCACATTTTCCTTTTGTTCAGTCTCCATGATTCATTTCTCTGTGACGTGTTGGATCCTCAGGCCAAGGCACTCTAGGTCTTGGGACGTACTTTTTTGCACCAGATTGATGGAGCAGTTTTCAGTCATTGGTTAAACTTGCTTTGTTCAAAAATGAAAGAACATTGGCTTGAAGTCAAGTCAAATTTGTAAAGCCAGCATGACAGATACAGTGGATGTTCAAAGTCCAAATATAATCCAGTAGGCAGGAAGAAGTTAATGTATCTAAAAACTTGCTATTTATAGCTGCTACATGACTGGAACAGGAAGATTTACAACCTTGAAGGGTAGACATCAAATTCAACTGGTAAAAAAACCCCAAAATCTTATTTTTGAGGAAGAAATAATTGAGAAGAGGGAAGGAGGAATTTTATCGCTACAAGCATAGCATTGATATGGTTTAGATTCTCGTAATTTTGTTAGTAAAGAAAACAGCAGGTTCCCAGGTATTCCTTGAAATCAAGGGCCTGATGGAAGCCAGTTGAAATCAGTGGGGAAAATGTCTCCAAATGCTTCAGTAGGACTCAGATCAAGTCTTCAAAGTATGAATAAGCAGTAATCAAGAGTAACTTTATACTGAAGGACTGCAGTGAAAACATGAGCTATACTCACTCTCATAGGATATAGTGAGAGAAAGTGATTATGATTACTGGATTTCATAAGTTTAGAAATCTTTTCCTGCTTTGGTTTAAAAAATGAACAAAAAATGACAAAACTTCAGGTGTTTATAACCCATATTTTATAGTCTGAAGGCAAGTTTTCCACATCAACTCAAATACAACGCATGTGTTTATATTAATGACACTGTATTGTATTGTCAGTTTCAGTAAACCGATGTTATTATAGACCTAATGGATGGAAAGTGTCATGAATGAGGCTGTACAAGGGCACACACTATCCAAGACTTTAAAAAAAAAAGTTATTTAACTTTTAGGAACACTAAAAACACAAACTGTGTCACATAAAATTAGAAATCAGTTCATAAAATAGTAATAACTGACCTGCACAATGTAAATTTCCTGAAATGTGCACTCATGTTGGCAGCAAGTAACAGCTAATGAAGGGAGTTTACAGAGCTGATTAACAAGGCCCTATGCTTTTTATTAGACTCATTTTGTTAATCCCTAAAATTAAGGAATTCCAGGTGTATGGAGCCAAGTATGCAAATGATTTCCTTCCGTCTAGCTGCTGATTTCATAAAAGGTCCTCCAAACAGTGAAATAAAACACAACATGCATAATGTGGAAAGCTTTACTATGTATGAGAGAACAGCCTGGCTTTACAGAGTTAAGCACAGTGTGCTGTAAACTTGCCACAGATACAAATTTGAACAAAGCTGTAAAATAAGTATAAAAAAGTGAATTAAAGGAATGAATAAAATGGAAGAAAAAAACCCAAAACAAAACAAGAAAAAACATGCCTTCAGTTTACTGGTTGTCAGTTCAGCTGTTATTACAGCTGAAAACAATATGCCTAAAATTAAGCTTATCAGGCTAGTGTAAGGCATACAGATCTCTGCTGAAGCAGAAACAGATGTAAAATGATAAAAGGAAACCATCATAATCTGCTAAAGATATACCAATTAATTGGTGGTGCTGTGGTACTACCTATGCTTCTTTTGTACAATTATACTTTTAAACTGGCTTATTAGCCTACAATATATGCAAATACCTAACTCGCTGTTTGATTTTAGGTATACAGGCCTGGCACCATTAAAGTCAATGATAAAACTCCTCTGACTAAAACAAATATACACCCTCAAGCTGCTCATTACTTTCACCTCCTTTCATCTTGTCACAGTTCGGCAAAGTACTTTAGCATGTGAGGAGTCCCAGTAACTCCTAAAATTAACCCTAGCTTTTGAAATTCAACAGGCTATAAAATACTCACTAGCATTTGGAGCAGACTGCTCTGCTTCTGTATGACATTAAATAGACAATGCGTTTCCACATTAAGTTTTAAAAGCTTATAATTTCTGCAAGACCAACGTCACGTTTCAGGATGCTCTTTTTTTCCATATAGCCATGGATAGGCACTGTCCATTCACCTGAGAATAGTCCTCATTTACCTCGTGGGACTAGTGGGGCTATAAAACATGCAGGAAAGGGAAGAATTTCCAGATTGGCAAGCTGTGGTTTACCTGGAGCCAGTGAAAAGCCATGAGGCCAAAGCCTGGAAATGCAAGACTAAACAAGGAGTGAGTTCAGGGGGAGGTAACGCGCTGCTGTAAAAGCTCATTCTTTATAAGACACAAGGACTCGGGAGTCTGAGATGAGACTGGTAGTGACTTTGATGATGTGATGGGAAAGGTACTAATTCCACCCAAATAACACAGCTGTTAGTCTCTGGTTGCTGGGGTCCATGGTAATAGAAAGAAAAGCCCCTATATGGCTTTATTACATCTCTTATATTCTTCACAATGAACTTGCCTTTAGGATTTGGTCCTGAGAAGGCATCCTTACTCAGTTAAATGGATAAAGTCAGTGGGAATATCCTTGTAACCTGAGCTTACTTACAGGTCTGTAGGACTGGGTGTTTAGGTAGGTACTGGCTGGTAAACTCATCTTGCGGGAGTGTGGCAAAGTGAACTGATGGCATCTGATACAGTCAAAACAACCCCCCTGGGAACATACTGTATGCCATGCCCTGCCACTGCTAAAGCCATCTGAGCAATTGGCTAGCTTCACTATCATATCTAGAGGTTAGACTGGCTATGGATTTTCCACAGAGCAGCCCTGGGAAGGCTACCTGTGGGGGTGAGCTATCTGATCTTCCAACTTCATTTTCCTGATTAAATGACACAGAGCTTTCCTCTGTGTCCTGTCAGTCTAAATATTGCATATGATGCTCTTGGATTGTTCATTACACACAAAAAAGTCTTCTTTCAAACAGTTTCTTTCAAAATCTGTCTTGGTCTTAGGACATCACTGTTCTATATACCGGGTTGGAGAAAAGAAATGAAAATTGCCTTTGTCTTTTGTGTAATGTGTGTGGCTGTGGTTGCTGTATTCCAGCTTTGGTCCTAATATATTTCAAAATTATATTTCTCTAGTGATACACTGAAAAAAAAAAATAGTATTTACATTCCAGCCAGCCTCACTCAACTTTTTTAAAGGTGCTTAAAAAGAGGAAATAATTACATTTATGGCCACTTCACCATAACCAAGCAAAATGGCAGTGATGTAAATGATAATATGGCCATGTGTGCTCTTAACACACTTGTACTATTCATGTGCTGTTATATGAGATACTGATGTTTGCATCCTCATGAACTAGCAGTGCTTGCAGTGTATTTACTTATGACAAGAAAAAAAAATTGATAAAGGTGAATATTAAAAGGCTGTTTCAGTTACTTGACTTTCCAGTTTGTTGTATGCCTGTTGATAGAGCAGACAACCATAAACTGTGTGCTGAGGTTTAAAGGTACTCACTGCATGCTGGAAATAAATTTAAAAAAATAACCAATCTCAAAATCTTGGACTTAACCACAAGTCCAGTTTGCTGAATGTTCAGATCTGAGTCCAACTTTGAGTCAAATAGAAAATATTGTTATAAATCTTATGCAATTAAATTAAGTACCATTTTTCCAACCTGTTCTTTAATAGCACTTGTGTGCTGCTACTACAAATCATGTTAAAAAGGCTCTGGAGCAAAGAGTTTGGGTAAAAGTTGGAACCGTGGCATGTGGTTATTAATACAAATTTTGTCAGGGAAGAGTAGCTGTCAGGACTTGGATTGACAGTGAGTGAGCACACCATGTTAGTAGGCAGGGCATCAGTTCACAGTCAGTGTTGCATAGAACATGCCAATGCTTTTTTTTGGTCCCCCAGGAAAGATGTAGGAGGACGTGATGAAAGGCAGTTGTGAATGAGCATTCTTTGACAAAGGTCAAATGCAATTGTTTGCCATCTGCCCTTTGCCAAGTGAGTTGTATTTAATCTCAGCCATCATCTTTAGCAAGCTGTACCAGAGAACTGTATGACATACTGTGATAACAGTATCTTCAGATACACCTCTCTGACATGCTAGGATATACTTTCAGGTTACAAATAAAACAAAAAAAATCACAGGTAGGAAAAAGCTTCCATTAAATGAAATCAATAAGTTTATTATTCAGCCTATCATAAATACAAAAATAATAACAGATTTCAGCATTCGCCACAAATTTGTTGTGAAACTGGTATAAAGAAAACCTTTTACAGCTGCAAGAAGTACGTCACTCATCCAACCCAGTGGTAACAAGAGTAAATACAGCTCAGAATCGTATTATCCAATGTGCAAAACAAAGAATTCTTTCATAAACTCGCCTAATTAGTCCAACTAATGTACATGTTCAAAGTCTAGGTATTAGCCAGATATACATGTACTATTATGCTCTAAGACTTTTGCTGGAGAATGACAGGATTTTCTTTTTTTTAAAGGAAACTAAACACGAGACTTGGATACTTACCATTGACATTTTGTTTTTATTTTGAAAAGACTGAAAACAAAAGCTTGATCCTTTTGTTATTTATATGCTTGATTACTGTTGATTTTATGTGAATCCAGTGGACCTATTTATGGGAGTATGCAGGATACCAGAAGTTGGTAACTCTAGTTCCAGTTAAAATATGTTATCAGTGTGTGAACAAATGCAGTGAATTGTGGAGTTCAAACAGATAATTACATTCCAACTTATGACACTGAAACCTTCAGTCAGACCAGTATCTAATAAGAAATCTGTGAATAGTACTTCCATTAATATAATCATAGTAACTACGTAGATGGGTGCTTTTCTATCCTGCTGTGAAGCTAAGTAAGCGTCTTCTGTTGCAGATACTCCTGAACTCAGCTTGGGCCTTGACAATGAAGTGTAAGTCCAAACTTTGCCAAGACCAACGATCATTTCCAATCTCAGAAATGCTCAGGTTGTGGCCTAGATCCATTCCTGCTCAGAATATGTTCCCGTTTCGCTCCATCCGGAGGGCAGTAAGGCACCAACTTTCTCAGTGAATCAAGAGACCCATTTTAACCTTCTCCCAGTGTCACACTGACATTGCAGTACCCATCTCTCATAGGCATGATTTTGGGATGGTTTCCAAAGATGTACTTCACTGACAGCATCCTTTTTGTCTATAGTATATGCTGGTTTCATGACTGTCATCAGGTTTTCATTGGCAGAGTCAGTGTGTGCTAGCTGTCCTCATAAAATACTGGGGTAAGAAGGGGGCTATTTGTGATCAAAGCTGACTTTACAGATTTCCTTTCAAGAATTCGATTTCACCTAAAAACAGATCAAAGAAGGTTTTTTAATAACAATGTTTAGAGGGTAGCAACTTGGCATTCTTCTTGGCTCTCACCTTTCTGCATAAATTTCTGAGTAGATTAAGCTACCGAAGCTCTCTTGAGAAAAATACATCCCCAGGAACCTCAGACTGCATGGTCTCAGCATCTCTTTTCATATCTCTCTAAGGCAGAATTTCAAGCAAAGACACAGTGACATGTCTGGTTACTAGTTTCACATACTTCTTTATATCTTACAAAGCCAGACACAGTTATGGGTCTTGGCCACCTCTCCCTGCACCTTATGACACATGCTACCTGAATACTGTTCCTAAACCCCGTGTCTGATTCTTCTCCCATCATAGAGTCTGCCAGCTTGAATCAGTGAAGATGAGGAAGATTTTGTAAACTCAAGCTATTTATTTAATAGGTGAATATAGACTTCACATCTTTTCCTGAACACTTGGAAGCAAATTGTTAGCCCTTATGGAACTGCTCTTGCAAACATCCTCTGTGCAGCTTGGTGCTTTATTGTGATCAATTTAATGTAAGAAAATATTGTAGAACCTGGACTCAAGGGGATTAGTGCATCTTATAAGTTATAAAAACCTCACTGCACATCTAACTCCAAATAAGATCGTAGTCCTAGAGTCAGAGAGTAACAGTTCATGGTAGGGTGCAACACGGATAAATAATTTAACAAAGTATCATTTTACATACACAGAGAATGACAGTCAACATGCGGAATAAACTACCAGAAGCAGCAATAGTAATAACAACCATTTCAGGAAAGTTACACAAATATGTGGAAGAATGAAGTAAATCTGCTAGCTCTAAAAATGTTCCAGGCATGGACTAGGCACAGACTTCAGTCTCCTTTCATGTTATAATTTTCTGGTTTTGCTTTCTCTGAGAGACTAAAGCATATATTCAATCAAACTCACTGCACTAAATCTGCTATATGGTTTATCTTGAGCTTTAACTTCAAAGTGTTTTTACCTATTAAGAAACTGATTGTTCGTCTGTAATTGAAAGAGGAAGAAACTATTTTCAGAGTATGAAGATAACAAAACTGTTTTACTATAACATGACATACATGTTATAATTTATGTCCATTGGCTCAGGTTCTCCTTCTGCTTACCTGGTCTGGTGCACTTTTCTCATATGCATGTGACCTTCAGATGGTGGAAAAATCCCTTTTAGAAGGAGGACAAACTTGCATTATTACCAAAGGAAAAGAATCCATAGATATGGTGGTGTGATTCAGAGGTTAAATTCAGTTTCTGCCTTTCATGTGATATAAGACACTCATCCATAACTCTTGCAGTTCATGAGGATGCTGGAAATTATCTCAAAATGGGTGTTGAGAAGAGAAGAAAGGCAAGTTGAAATGAAGCAAATAGTTTATTTCATTTAACTAAAGTTTTAACTTATACTCTATTTGACTTTTTCTTGGGGTTTATTGTATTGCCTGAATGGGTAGCAAGTCATATTTCAAGCCATTTTAGAACACCTGATTACCTGTGTTCCTGCAAGTTGTGAATCCAGAGATTCAAGCTGTTGTATTGCAGCTTATTTCAGCATTGCATTGTCATTGGCAAAATACAACTGCAGACACAGCATGTAGGTGGTAGAGAACCTTTGGTGTGTAAAATGGAGTTCCTATTTTAAGAACAGGGAGCAGGTTGTTTTTCTGTTAGAAAAGAGCTTTATGCCTTCCAAACAGCTCTCATTAGAATAGGTTTGATTGACTGTGAGCCTCTTTCATTATTTTTTCTCTAGTTCTCCTATAGGCAAAGATCAATTGATGTCACACCTACCTGTTTAAAAGTCATGAGAAAATCTCTACTGATTGCAGCCAGAATTACAGCCTGCCACAAACTGCCTCGTATTCAAGAATGTAATGGTTAGTCAGAACCACAGTGTTAATTCTAGCACAAGCTGAACTCGAGCTTCTCAAAACATTTTGTACCGTACCTAAGAAAGAAACTTGAAAAGTGTGGGGTTTGCAACAATAGCCTGATCAGCCTAGAAATACTAATGTCTGCTCTGCAGGATGAAAAAAAAAAAGCATTTATGAATAATTATGGGGCAGTGATATTTAAAATATTACTTTTTTTCCATCTATTTAATAAGGAGAAAATCTTTGTCAGATACTGTTTTGGTAGGTGTTAGCTGCTTAGTAATGCTAAACTGTAGCATTTTATGTCAGAGGACAAAAACTCCCAGAGTGGACATGAATTGCCAGTGATGTTTAGGTGACCTGAAGTTTAACAGCTTTAGCACTAGCTCCGTAAATGAAGGAAAAACAAAACAAAAAATACCTCAGACCATGCCTTAGCTGCCAAATCAGCAGAACTGTGGTTATTTCAGCAAGGTTTTTTAAGTTGTTAAGGTTATTTGTGTCCTGAGCATTAATTCTCATGCAAATGAACCACACAAGCCATTCCACATAGAAAGAAAATGAAGTTAGTGTAAAAGCTGTTCCCATGGTGCAGCTCCTCTCACTGAGTACCAGTGAGAGAGTGGGTAGATTAAGTAAAACCAAACTGACTTTTTGTTAATGGTAACAGACATTGCAATGTAATACAGAGCTATTGTCTGCCTTCCTCATACACAACTGATTTTAAAAATGTGTTGAACAACTCGGAGATTATCTCCTCATATGAACTCATTATGAAGTTAAGTGGTAGGAAGTCATCCAAAACATTTTCTAGCAAAGTACATAGCACAGCATTAACTATTGAGAAATAGGAAGCAAGTTTGGAAAAAGAAGATTCTCTAGAACAGGAAGAAAAAAAATCCCATTATGCAGCTATGCAGCTATAGAGGACCTCATCCTGAGATGTTGCATGTCCACTTGGTCAGGATCAGGCCCAGAGGTGCTCAGCTCACGGCTTCCCTGCCTGTTAATAGTCTGCTGTTGTGCCCTAGAGAAGTATTGAATCAGATCTATTGAATTGTTGCAGTTGTTGAGCAGAAATGCCTTTCAAAGTGTTTTTGGGTAGTTTGGTGGTCA
The DNA here is from genome assembly GCF_030463565.1 of Pelecanus crispus. Classification (NCBI taxonomy): domain Eukaryota; kingdom Metazoa; phylum Chordata; class Aves; order Pelecaniformes; family Pelecanidae; genus Pelecanus; species Pelecanus crispus. The sequence continues at coordinate 31,211,305 of NC_134650.1, forward strand.
TACTGTGCTATGCTATGCTAGGCAGATTTTATAGACTATTAAATAAAAATCAGAACCATGTTGCCCCATCAAAGAATTTGTTCTGTTACCACACAGAAACTTTTCTCCTTGTCTGTGAGACATCAGGAGTGCAACAGGTGTGTAGAGAGGCAGCTCCGTATATTAGCAGATATCTGAGGAAAAAAGGAGATTCCTTTTTAAAATTAAGTACAGCTTCAAAGGTTTTGTCTTGCTCTTTTTCTCACCAGGAATCTGGCTGCAATACTGTATGTAACTACTCAAGTTACTGGCATGTATTCCAGGTTACAGAAAGTCTCAGCTGAGGTTATGAAAAATTATTTTAGCACCTACTGTATAAATGTATGTGACTATTCTAATTAGAAGTTAAATTATATTTCAAATTTAGCTGGTCAATATGAAAACTGTTATTAAGGAACATTCCTTCGTGTTCTAAATGAATGATTGAGTGTGTCATTAATTTATTTTATGGCAGGAGCATGACTAGGGAAAGAAATTCTAGGTGACTGTTTGGATAGTAAGTACAGAGATCTAAGATTTGATTGACAATCAAAATTTCTGTTAACCAGAAAGAACTGAAGAAAGAGTCTAATCACTGACAGAGAAAATCCATTTGCTTCAACATATTAGACAAATGTTTCTTTGTTATAAAAAGGAACATGTTGTTGATTTCTAAAGTATTCAAAATAACAGTTTTAGGGAATCTAATGGGTTTTTATACTTAGGCACCATGAAATTGATTGTTCTGAATGCCTTGAAAATTTAATCATGAGAGTAACTATACACACACTGTTAGTTCTATTGATTTTGAAGAATTACTTACATGCGCACAGTTATAATTTTCTTCTATTATGAAAAGTTATCCTATATCATGCAGCTGGAGCTTGTCAGACTCTCCTCATTCATGCAAAGACCACGTAAGACAGCAGGTTTGGCCTGCAGCGTGGGAAGGCTTTTCCCAAAGCCCATTTGCCCGAGTTTTGCTGTAGGATCCCCTTTGAATGCAGTTTAAGGCCACTGAGCAACCTTCCTCTCTCTCACCTCTGACACCTCAGGGCTAAAGCTTTTCCTCTGAGCAGGCTGGACTCTGCCCACTTGTGTTACCACTGTCCCTCTGCAGCAGAGCGGGGATATCCCCTGCCCTGGGAGGCTTCTGTTTGCTCTGAAGGACCCGAGAAAGCATTTTGGTGCTTGCTAGTTTGGCCTCCCATGATAATTCCTTCTTGGCTATTCGGTATTCCTGTCTGAAGTGAGCTATGTTGCTGGTCTTCCTACAGCTTCACTAACCATAATTTAAGATTTTCTTTTCATAATTAACAAAAATCTATTTTCTATTATTGTGGAGTCATATGGTACTCTCAACTACAGTGGTACAGTACCCTCAGAGTACACTTTGTGTACCCTCACAGCAATAATGTATTTTTATCATCCATATAGATCAACTGGTATTGAAACATGAAAATCTTGTCAGAATTATAACTTCAATTTAAAGAAGAATCTTGCTTTGGTTTAAGGCTGAAATATTAGCCACATTTTATTATGAAATATTTATTATGAAATATTAGCCATTTTACTGAAAGCATAACAAATTCCAACAAGTATTACCTGGCACTACCAAGACTGTATAAAAAGCTAAAAATCTGATTACCAAATCAGACTCTTTATTTTTGATGTCTGAGTATTTCTGGGGTTACAGACAAGAACTAAATACATTCAAACTGTGTCACATAATTCTGACTCTGCAGTTTACTGCACTTAGAAAGCTTTTATTTTGTTCCTCATGTTTCCAGCACTGATTTTGATTTCATTTTCCCAGTGGAGTACTGTTCCAACTCAGGAATTGTAATGTCCTGGCAGTTAATGAGGCTTACAAGGAAGAAAGAAAAAAAAAAGAAAAAAAAAAGTTTTAGTACTCTTTGTTAGGATTTAATCTCTTTGAGACTACCTCTACTCTGTAACTCTGATTAATTTAGGAATGACTCCTCTGCAGACTGTGAAGTATTCCTGATTCAAACTGATACCAGGAAGAGCAGAACTACATCTCTTCTTTTGGTGAAAGTCAAGGATAAAAGCTTTTTTAAAATTGTTTTAAAAATTTACAGTATAATAAAGTTGAAGATAATAGAGGTTTTAAAGGCCACCTTCTAGCTGAGGTTTCTTTAAGATGTCTCAAAAAAGCCAAGAGCTGGAAATAAGCTCAGTAAATATGTAAGGGTCCAAGCATACGCATTAGTAATGACTATTCTAATGTGCAGTTGCACTGGCCACTGTGTAGAAACTGTGAGTTAGGAGCAGTATCCTTGTTCAACAAATTCAAGTGTGTTGTACTCTTCCAGCAGTGTAATGAATATTTGCGCTGAGTGAAATCCACCGTGTGCCAGGGGTCAGCACAACTTAGTCACCCCTTAATTCCCACTTAAGTGCTGCTTTGAAGGCTTAGGTGATCCCCAGTCCTTGTGCTAACATACCACCCATGGGTAAACCCCCTGCCCATGGCAGTAGCTCCAGGGGCTTGTTACAACAGGTCTTACTTTGCCAAAAACGAGTCTAGAAGTCTGTTCCAGTGCCTAGCAATCAGTACAGCCTCAGCTCAGTTTGCAGCTGCAGAAATAAAGTGGTTCAGGAGTAATGCAAGTTGTGGTGCTGAGCAGGGTGAAGGGGACTTTTCTTACTCTCCACTTGAGTTCTACTATCTGGCCACCAATGAGAAGATGCACTAGTATGTATTTAAATGTAATCTGCTGCACTGATGGCAATATTGTAATCAAAGCATAACCTGTTAACACCTGTGAAATCTTGTCAATGAAGAGCTGGAAAAGGAACCAGAGGGATATGGTGTTCCCTGGCTGTACCTGGTTCAGCAGGAAGGAAAGGATGGAGGGGGGGGGGCAGGCACAGTCTATATATTCTCATAAGCACAGCTTCGACTTTCTTAAGAACCGCTTTACAGGGCCCTCCAATATACAGTGGATCCCATGAGTAACACTAGAGGCCAGGCAGGTCCTGTGCCTTGTATATGGCTGAAAAGTGCTGACTACCTGGGGTTGGAAGGCACTTACATACAATAGTATTTCAAAGTGTTCACCTGTTATGAAATTATCATAATGATGTCCTCCAGAGAAAGTTCATTAGAATGCCGCTCAGCTGCTGTCAACAACATTCCAGCAAGTGTAATTATATTTCTCTAGGACTGTTACTACATAATTATGCATCTGGCATAAACTGCATTATATTTGCACAATATTGAGAGATGCATTTTAGTGTGTTGAGTGTTTGAACTTAATTTGACCACCTTTCTCTTTGAAAAATTCAATAGCAATGTAAGTAAATTAGAACTGTCAACAAAAAAAAAAAAAAATCAGGTTTGATCAAGGTACACATTACTGCTTACAAGGGCGATACACTATCAAAATGGTCACTGCAGTGTGTCGAGCTGTTGAAAGATGGTAGTTTGGTTTTACATAATCTATATGTGAGACCATAGATGAAAAATTAGTGCTAACATCCTCAGAACTTCCCTGGAAGACCTGAGAGTGTGTTGATTCTGTAGATAGCAAATAAATGATCAGAAGAATAATAGACTGCCAAAGGAGATGCCTTGCAGGCTGACAAAAGAAACCCCAATTTTATTTTGCAGTAATGGGTTGGAAATAAGAACACTCTTATGACTTCTGTCAAACTTTCACTGAGATACAGGGGTAGCATCATTAAGAAAAAAATTGAAGTGCAGAAGACAGAATGAATAAACTCCTTTGAACTATTACAAACTACAATTTTAACCTGCAAGTAAATTTTCTAGATCAGCTGTAGGAAGATATTAATTAAAAATACAATTGGAACGTATCCCTCATTGTGCATCTAGGATCCTAGACTTTAGTCTGTACCACATCAGCAAGATCACCTTACTTCTTTTCCCTTACAATAGAGGGAAAGGGGCAAATTTCATTCAAGTCCACAGTCACAGGGATTTCTGCGTAATATTACAAAGCTCAGACATTGCACTCAGTAACAATTCCCACTGTCTTCAAGGGGACCGACCTAAATTGCTTGGAGACCCTTTACAATAAATATATATTGTATATGCAAATGATTCTAAACTAGTTTCTGGTGGTTTCAGAAGATCACTGAACTGACCCACAATACTTGCTAGACACCACTGATTTGAAGTTGCTTTTTAGCATGCAAGACTTAATTCAGTTTGGCTAATGAGTATCTTGAACTTGATCATGAAGGCGATAGCTAAGTTTATCCAAAACTTTCCTCAGTCAGTGGTAGTTTGCATGATCAGAGAGTGAAATAACATTCCCTGGTACCAGCATGTTTGTTATATAGCAGTAATTTCCTCCCCTGCCATTGGACAATAGTGCTGCCTGATGTGATTCAGTTATAGACAGAGAAAAAATGATCAAAATCCATACTTTTTGCTCAAAACCTCATGTTTAAAGTCATCACAACATCTAGTTAAACTGATAGGGTAGTAAATAAAACAAGGGTTCAATATCAACTCCAGCCATCAGACTATCTAATCACCTTAGCAGATGAATGGATTAATTGAACACTGCATAAAACACTGAACATTTTCTTCTGTTAATCATTCACTGATTCACCTTGAGGGTAGGATAAGTGGTGGATTAACCTAAACTTAATTTGTTCCTTCTTAGGCCCCATACTTGGAAAGAGCCTTACTATATTTACTCAGCGATTCACTCACTGGCTGCACTGACTGACACCTTATCCTTTCAAAGGACTGACAGCTTTTCAGAATTTATAAAAATATCTGCTGTGTTATATAGACCTCTATACGCTGGAGGTGTTAACTTGTCTAATAATTTTGTGATGGTAAACTCACTTTATAGTTTGCCCTTTGATGTCAGACTTCTTAAAACTAACAAAACTACATATTACTAGCTGAAGTTTGGGAGTAAGTATTTGCAAAATCTTTCTGGTGATGTATTGTCTCAGCTAAAAGAGAAAGCACAACATCAGTATCTTTGCGGGCAGTTTCCATGAACCTGTTCAGCAGAGTTAGCAGAGTGCCACAGCTGGCTATCTTATCTCATTTTACAAAACAGTGACTTAACTTTGTCATTTGCTGTAGTAGCCAAAACCCCAAATAAATATTGGTCATGCTGTGAAGCATTAAGGTTTAAAGTCACTGAAACTTACTACAATGAGTTCCAGAAGGTATACCAAGCAATTTCCATGGAATATGTGTACTGCCAAGGGTAAAGCCATGGGGGTTTTAATCACTGGAGATCTGTATAATGTACTGGATGTGCAGGAAGCCCCATAGCCTGTCTGAGCTCCTAGGAGAAGCAGGTTTCCTAACTGGTATGTATCTCTGAGAGAATTCATGAGTGTCTTTGAGTAAACAAAGGATTCAAGTGACACCACTATATCTTATCTGATATATATTTCAAGTTACCATTTTAAGGAGATTTGCCTTCATTGCCAAAGACTGGTCAATAAATAAAATGGCATTATACTGTATCATTCAAATCATAATGAACTGCTCTGTATTCTCTAAGCACGTATGACCAGTTTTGCTAGAAATCTCAGTTGATCACTTATTTTATGAAAAAATAATCCATGGCTGAACCTTTTTCTTTTGAAAGTTATAAATTAAAATCAGTGGACCCTGTTAAGTGCACCTTCACAAATTAATATGAAATATAGTGCTTTTTCATAAGGTTTGAGAACCAGATTTAAAAGCATATTGGTGTTTGTGCACAGCAGGCAATAATGATCCATTATCCTGCAAGCAGAGGAGCTAGCAGCAACACATAAATAAGAAGCAATTGGACCATCTGCTTTGATTTCTGTAGCATCCCCAGAGGATGTGAGCAGGAGCTGACACTTCTCTCCATCTGCCCTTACATTATCAATTACAGTTAAATTATGCTGCATGCTACAAGGCTGGCAGATATGGATTGTAGAATGTGGCACCTGAAAAATATAGAAGAAAATACATATGTTGCAAGCCAGCTGTTTATTTACAAGTTCTTGACATTTTTCCTTGCTTTCTTTGATGCCTTTTTCTAAAGCTTCTAAGAGACATCTCTGCTTAGTGTAAAATAGAGAAGAAATTAGGTGTTACGGTATAGCACCAGGCACAAAATATTCCAGTTTCCTGTTTTATGGTTGAATCCTGAATGGGCCACAAAGCATCAGGTAAAAGCAGATTTTAAATTTTGAAAAAATAAGTTCTGAGTACATCTGGGTCAGCTGCTCCAGCCAGTATTTATAAGGCATGTCAGAGCAGCAGGGGCAACGCACCCTGTACATTTTTTGTAGCTTAGAAATCCCGTGTAAAACTGTAACTTCTATGAAATGTTAAGCTTTTGTGAAAGCTCTGGGAGTGGTAGAAGCTGAAATTGAGGGCCACAGTTGCCATGGGCTGCTAGCAAGTGCTCTGTTGAAGTGCCTTACCGCAACCCATAGGAATGCTACTCCCTTTCGACCAGGGATAATTTTGTTGTAAGTTCATTCAATTTTCGACCTGTTTGATGGATGGTTGCCAGTCGTGCTGAATTGCATTTTGGTTTTGCAGTATGGTATTCTGGCCATCGAAGCTGACATATGAACACTACTTAACAACTTTCCTTTTGCCCTGACTGCAATTGGAAGCCTGGCGCATTCATCAATCGCACTAGCCAGTTAACCAAGGGATGCTCCAAGGCAAACACACTCCAAACTTTGAGCATTGTGCCTTTCTCATAGTTTCTAACACTACTCCTTGCGTTTTCAATATCATTAGCTCTCTCATTAAACAAAGCCTTTAGCAAGTGCTACAAAATAATAAAATTGATTACGTATGTTTTAATAGCCTCTTGCCAATGCTGTCTGATCAGTACAGGCTATTAGAATACTGCACAGGACAGAAGTTAACAAGAAAAAAGAAAGACTCTGAAAAGAAAGAAAAGCTTGAACACAAAGTAGCAAGTAGCACACAGCAAAGAGGAGCTGAAAAAAAGGCATCTGCATTATGACTACCTGTTATAATAAGCAATTTAAAGGTGCTTTCTCTTCCTGAAATTCCAGCAGGGGACTGTCATGAGTGAGATTTGGGAGTTCCAGAAAGGAAGGATGAGCTCTCTTGCTATATACGGGCTATATTCTCATATTCTTACAATTGCATATATTGTATTTATTTTGCCTTCGCTTATTGGGAGCATTTGGCATTAGCAGTAGTGCTATCTGAGGAGAGCATATTGCAGGCTCTGCCTTCCTGTGTCTTACTCTATAGGACTTTCTGGAGGCCATTCCACCCTCTCTGAATTGAACATTTTTGCTACCTTCAGTCTAGAAAGCAAAATATTTTGTTCCCTGGTTCTCTTCCCCGAGCCCTCCAAGGGCTATCCTTTCCTTTTTTCATTGTTTCTTGCAGTCGTGTGTTTTTGTACCAGCCTCATTATGCTATGGCTTCTTCTCCCTGAATTTGCCTTTTGAGGGTTATGTTGACAAGCCCACTTTTCCAAGGGGGAAACATGGTTCTTACTGGCTTCACACGTGTTCCTCTCCACATGTGTTAAAATGATAATATTACTCTCTCTTGCAAAGCGATTTATCATGCAAGGGGTATGAGAATTGTCCTCGGATAACAGAAGACAGAGCCCCACTCAGGATCCCAAGATACAGGCAGAGTTGCCTTATTTCCTCATTGAAGTGGAATTTATCAATATGTTTGTAACAGGATATGTTGGTATCTGTCTTAAGCCTGCCTGCTCTAGTAATCTTGTTATCCTTGGCATGGACATGTAGGAAATTCTCTCTTTATCAGGCCACTGTTACTGAATATGCCCTTGGAGAGGCCAGACCTTCCCTCCAGTATTGTTCACAAAGCCCAGACTAAAGCAGCAAACTCTGGGTCCATTAGTATAGCTGTTGTAAGAGCTTTAAAATTCTTGTCAAATGAGACTCTCCCAATCTTCAGGACTTTATTCTGTGTGTTTATGCTAACTTTATGCTAAGCTGAGATTTTCTGTGTGCTCGTCTGCATCTGGCCGCTTGTTCATGCAGGCCTGCGTAGAAGACTAAATTGTGTTATTCACAAGTGACTGAGATACTTGGGTGTGAGATTATTAAGTATGTGTTTTGAAAACATTGACCAACAAGACTTGTCCAAACCATATAAAATGATTGTGATAGGAAAGTTTTGATTTTAAATGAAAATGTCTTAAAATTAATTGAAATTGTCTCAGGTTCTAGACTTACACTGTTATTATTGAACAATGCTTTTTTGCTGCTGTGTTGCTATGAAAGCTCAGTATTTATTTTCTTCCCTTTTGCTGGGGGAGAGAGGAAATCAAAACAGCTCTGTAGTGCCATGTACTGTTTGAATTCTATAACTAACCAGCATGTTGCAGCACCTTTGTAGCAAACTGACTTTAAAATGTTGGATTTTTCCAGTGGAGCAATGATTAGAGTAAGAAACCTGTAAAATAGAAAAATGCAGCCAAAAAGTCTAAAGTAAATTAAACACATTTCATATTCTGGATATGGCTTACAATAAGCCATCAATAAGAATATTTGTGAAATCAGTAAGAAAATGTTTACTTTCTTAGTCATCACTTCAAAATAAAAATCTTTTTTTTCTACCAGGTCTATGAAGTAGGCTTTCAATTTGCATGCTTATGTATAGCAGATAACTATGTGAAAAACATTAGTTTTCTAGTTTACATATGTGGTCCATAAAACTAGAGTTACTAGCTCAGTGGGTAATTATTTCTATGAAATTATTATAATAGCTTTGAACAAGGATTTACGTTACTATGGTAAAATAACTAACAGTTATGTATATTATATTTCATTTTTCAGCAGCAATGTTTGTGTTTTGAAGGATTGCTCCTCAGAAATTGTATATCTTTTGGACAGGGAGGGGCAATAAATGAATGTGCATATTGTTTACACTTACATTATAAAGAACAATGCAAGTTATGAATCTGTAACTTAACTAAAAACTCACTGAAGACAATGAATTTGCCATCTTTTTAAAGAGCTTTTGACAAGATGCTTGGTTCAGGTTATTAATTAGATAATCTTAAAAATAGGTGTTTTGTCTAAGTAATAAATTGTAAGATGTTTTGTAAATTATGGAAGGCAAATTCTGTCTCTCTCTACCTAAGCCCAGAATGGAGGTTCAGATGCTGCGAATATTGTATAATGTCTCTGTCTGCATAATGTCTCTGTGTATGCTATAAGTAGAATTAATAAGAAGGTTTCTAAGAAAGGCTTCAAAACTGCCTTAATAAAGCTAAAAAGAATAAAGTAAAAAAGATAATAAAGCTAATAAAATAAAAAATAAGGCCTTTAAGGCAAAAGCCATCCCAGGCCTTTTTGCACTGTTAACCCTCAATGATAGGAAGTTGCCTAAATCCAAATGCTCCAAGTTCATTTCCGGCATCAAGCTTGAAATCTCTGACCTCAGAAATCAGGTTCTTGCTTTTTGCCAGAACTGGTCCCTTGCAAAGCAGTGCTGAAGCACCAGAAAAACAGGGAGGGGAATGGTTTTAAGTCCATAAAGATGGAACTTAAAGGAGTCCAAACCGACAAATGTCAATCTAAAAATATTATGTGGTTGATTGCAATTAAGTAATTCAATTTCTGACAACTTGGGGGCCTGTCTGGCTAGCAAAGAGAGAGACAGGCTCCCCATGGACACCAGACCCCTTGGCAGACTGCCTGAATGGGATGTCTCGGTCCTTGGGTGTGGCGGGTGGTACCGGACGTGCAACTTGGAGTTGGAGCTCTTAGACTATTGGCCTTCCTACATTCATCGAGTGCTTTAGGGTCCTAGCTCTTTATGAACTTGCCAGACAGCTGTAAATCCCTTTCCCAGGCAACTCTGAAATGCTTTTGGTTTTAACTGGAATGTAACAAAATGTCAAATTCTTGTATCCTCAAAATAATTTTGTCTACCTGTCTCGGCTCAAGGAATAAAGGGTTTGTTTTCACTTGAGGTTACCATCTTCTCCCCCGCCCCCTTTTTAAAAAAAAAAATCAGACAGAAATTAATTCAAAGAATGCATGTGTTTCTAATAGCTTTTGGTATAGTAAATGGCAGAAGTGGTAGACCTTGTCAGTTCCTGTCCATCCAAACTTGCGTATCTAGAAAATGCTGTATACAGCCATATAAAGATGCTGATAAATAATTTTTAAATAATTTTCTTTTGGATCAACAAGCATCCAGGGCATTTTCAGGGTAAGAGTAGAACTGAAAGGTACAGTTTCTAAATCTGTGCTAACTGCATTAATAGTGCCTTTTGTATTTCAATTGCTCTGAACTCTGAATTTTCTCTCACGTCAATAGCATATCTTTTTAAAAGTCTACTGATTAAGTAAATAATTTCGTACCATGTGAAAGTCCTTGTATTTAATTTGATGGGATGGGAAGCTGCATCTCCCCCTTAAAGTCTAATTAACATGGAGACTTATCTTCTCTGATGAGTTCATAAGCTGTTCACAGACAGTTGGGATGTAGCAACTTTGCAAGACACTGTTTAAAGATCTCTGACATCTGAGAAAGCCACAAAATCCAATAATCCTACTTTCAGAACTCCAGGGTGTCCTCTGAGATCAATCTCATATCTAAACATCACATAAAGGGAGTGCATTGCGTTATAGACTGGTTTCTATTGAACACCAAGTAAGAAGCAGCATTAGACATTCTTGAAGAAGAGTTTTTATCAGGGGAATAGAAAAGGTTGTCAAATTCTGAAAATTTTACCCATGATTAAAGTGGTACTATGAAAATTGTTAGATTTTTAACAAAGGTCAGCTTATCCTCCATAGAGCTCTCTTGAGAGTATCCAGCAAATTATTTATTGGGAATAAAGTTGAGCAGCTTTCATGTTTATCTGTGCGCATGAACAGAGCTGGCATTAATTCTCTTGTCTCTAATCACCGTGCTATCATGTCAAATATCCTTTCAAGTAGTCTTGGGTTCTGGTTGCAGTTGTGCTTTTGGTCCACATACATTTAGATAAAATTTCCAGGCAGTTTTAAATACAGTGACACTGTCTGAAAAAAGCTTATGTAGTATTCGTAATATATTGGTGTTCTCATTATCCTTGTGTCTGTATTTTCATACATACTCAGGCCGCTCACATTCAGTCTGCCATGCTGATATTTCACAGTGTATTTTTCATAGTGTTATAAGTGGATCTAAGCATTAAAGATCTTTATATCTGCTCTGCAACAAAAACAGAACTAAAAAGGGACTGGTGCTATAAGTTTAAATTGGTCTTTTTAACTCAATATACCAGTCGTGGTGTGGAGTTATTCCAGAATACCTCAGGGGAACACACTTCAGGGGCATGTTTTACTTTGCTCCCAACAGGAAAAATTCTCATGCTGTCGGTCACAGCGTAATAGGGCACTGTAACTCAGCCATACATTTGAACCTGTACCCCTGTGTACCTGTTTACACAGAAACTCAAATTAAATTTTCTTAATTTGTTCATTCATTGAAATTTTAAAGACTTTCATGTCAAGATTTAATGAAAGTTTCTAATGTCTAGCTTTGTTCCACTTTTGAGTGGTGACAAAATCAGTTTGATGGGTTTGGGGTTTTTTTGGTTTTGTTTTTTAAATGATGTGATTCATATGATTTTGTTACTTTTCTTTCTTTTGTTTTCCAAAGACACGTTTCTCTGCCTTAAGTCTACATACTAATTTTGGCGAAATTTCTTTTGCACTTTAAGTTGTTGCATTCACTGGATAAAGTATTAAAAGATTAAAACATGTCATTTATATATAGCTAATGAAGGATTGTAATAGAGCTTTTGAATATTGGGCTTTCAGATAGTCTTACAATATTTAATATAAAGCTCTAAATTTTTAAATGGAAGGTCCAGATGCAGACATAGCCTGAACAAATGCATTCCTGTGTTTGTACAGTCAAACTGTGTAACTGTTTATACAAACTAATATTTCTATGCGCATTAATAATGGATGTAGCAGTATTCAAGTATCACAATACTGCAGACACATTGCTGGAATTGTTACACCAGTTCCAGTTTTCAAATATGCAATAGTGAAAGGCTTGTTGAATCTTAACCTCTGGATTCTGATATTTACCTCTAAGAAGTCAGAGGATTTTGTCTGGAAACTACATTTGAACATTTGGACTCTGCCTCAAACTTTTTAACATTTTCAACTGGTCCCATGTTGGACTCCTCCCTACTTTCTAGTGTCTGTCCATTCTCACTGAGAAATATCAGTGTTGAGAGACACAACATTTATGAGCAAAAGGAAAGTAGCAGTAATAGATGTAGTAAATGAAGCAGAAATATTTTGTGTAGAGCTAAGAATGGGTAGTATTGTGTACTAACTGTGCCAGACCTCAAAAAATGCCTGTTTAACATGTCCTCTGGGAAATATGATAAGTTGATGTAAATAATGACCACAGAATAGTCAGAGTAAATAAGATTTATTTTCTTAAACTGGCAGTTAGTAGATGATAGCAGTTTCTAATATTAGTGTAATTCTGCTAGAATACAGACAAGGGGACACGAGTGTACTCTGCATTAAAACCTGCCCAGAAACAATGCATCATTAACACAAAACATCTGATCAGCTGCTCCAAGTTTGCATTTATCTCATAGATGTCATACCTAGATGTCTATGCTGTATCTCCTACAACTGCTAAAAAATTTAGGCAAATCACAGAATCATAAAATCATTTAGGTTGGAAAAGACCTTTAAGATCACCCAGTCCAACCATTAACCTAACATTATCAAGTCCACCGCTAAACCAATTAAGGGTAGAGTAGCAATTTCATGTTTCCTGGCTTGGTGGCTGCATTATTTATAATGAAAGTTAAAACTAGGAATCATTAAGATTGGAAAGGACCTCTAAGATCATCAGTCCAATCATCAACCCAACACCTCCATACCTACTAAACCATGTCACAAAGTGCCATGTCTACTTGTTTTTTGAACATCTGCACGGATGGTGACTCCACCACCTCTCTGGGCAGCCTGTTCCAATGCTTGACTACCCTCTCCGTGAAGAAATTTTTCCTAATATTTAATGTAAACCTCCCTTGACACAGCTTGAGCCCATTTCTTCTTGTCCTATTGCTAACTACATGGGAGAAGAGACCAACACCCACCTCACTGCAACCTCCTTTCAGGTAGTTGTAGAGAGCCATAAGGTCTCCCCTCAGCCTCATCTTCTCTAAGCTAAACAACCCCAGTTCCCTCAGCCGCTCCTCATAAGACCTGTGCTCCAGACCCTTCACCAGCTTTGTTGCCCTTCTCTGAACACGCTCCAGCAACTCAATGTCTTTCTTGTATTGAGGGGCCCAAAATTGGACACAGTATTCCAGTATCCATTGGCCTCACCAGTGCTGAGTACAGGGGGACAATCACCTCCCTGCTCCTGCTGGCCACACTATTCCTGATACAAGCCAGGATGCTGTTGGCCTTCTTGGCCACCTGGGCACACTGCTGGCTCATGTTCAGCTGGCTGTCGACCAACACCCCCAGGTCCTTTTCCGCCAGGCAGCTTTCCAGCCACTCTTCCCCAAGCCTGTAGCGTTGCATGGGGTTGTTGTGACTGAAGTGCAGGACCTGGCACTTGGCCTTGTTGAACCTCATACAGTTGGCCTCGACCCATTGGTCCAGCCTGTCCAGATCCCTCTGCAGGGCCATCCTACCCTCGAGCAGATCAACACTCCCACCCAGTTTTGGTGTCACCTGCATCAATTGGTGTCATGTTTCATCAATCTGAAGATGATTCCCAAAGCACTGTTAATTTGCTAGTGGTCAGGATATTCCTCTGCAGCATAAATCTCATTTTAATATCTGTAATATTGACCATACCCACATATTTATCTACCTGCACAAATGTGGTGCTGGGGCTTAGAGTTCTGAAATGCAAATACAATATTTGTACTGTTGCATTAGAACATTTGCTAAGAATACCTAAGCTACAGGTACTGTGGTTGTGGGGGGCATTTTATGGTGTCTGTATTGGAAAACCTAACTGTGACATCCCTTTTGGCTTGCAGAAGAGTCAATAGAATCATGTTTCAAGACATTTTAAAATTCTCTTTTAATCATTGTAATGGTTTACATGCATATTACATTTTGTACTTTATTCTTTGACTTGAGTCAATACGTATCCAATGTAAGTGCAGTCCATTTATAAATAAATTGATATTCTGTCCCTCATTACCTATATTTCTAATGCATTCTGATACATTAGTAAATAGACTTGTCTGATTAATCATTAGCACATGAAAAGAATTAGCTGTCTACTGCCAAATGGAACTATTGACAATGATAATAAGACCAGCTACGGTATCATCTGGAAGCTGGTGTTTTACAGGAGGGCTGAAAATGGGTGGTATTCCATTTGTACACTGAAAGTGAGTGACAGAAGTCATCTGTCTGTGTAAAAGAAAAATAATAATTTCTCCATATGCCTTCATGTATTTCTACGACTAAAATACAATAATGCCTTTGTACCAAGGGTATTGATTGGACTGCTTTCATGCCATCTTCAGTTTGTTATTCAGACTGAGGAAAAAAGGATAAAATGTATTTTCCTTCAAAGCAACATGTATAAGTTTCTAGGGTAATTATGCAGAGAAAAAAAGAAAAGCAAAACATACCCAGTCCTGAATATTGTGTCATCTTGCCACCATAATTTAGCTTAGCACATCTAGAAGGGTCACAACCCCAGCGTTTGAAACTTGTCATGTGATTTTTCCTTTTTGTTTGTACCATTTAAAAGCCAGGGTTTAAAAGCATTCCGGTACAATTGCCATAAATATGGAAGTTAACTATATGATAAAAGCAGCAACTTATTTACCAAAATCTTGTGAATAATGTTATTATGGTTAGTACAATATCTGCATTGTATGCTAAATATTTGTAGCAGGTGATGAAACACTGCCAGTGTTCAGTGCAGTACTTGCACTTTTTCTCAGATGCTCAGAAATTCACATCATGTGGAATGTTTATGAAATCCTGACAAGAAAGCTGAGCAGGATTTTCTTAACACATCGTTAGCCTTCCAATATGTTCAAATAATACACGGTTACCAAAGGCAAAGAGGTGTTAACCATATTCTAAATATTTCTAATAAGCACTGTGTGCACTTAATTGCATCATAGTACATGCAAGAAAATGCAAATATCTAATTCAAACACCTTGAGAATCTCCCCTTGCCTGAGCAGGATTTACCCTGGCAAAGCAAAATGGTGCAGAGACCACTAGCTTCTGCTATTCCTGTTCATCCCCTGTATGACTCTTAGAGGCTGCAGGCTGATCCAGAGACTTGTCTTCAGCATTTGCTGTACCAGACCTCTTTACTCTGCAAAAGTCTAGTGTAGTGGCCTTGGAGGTGCCAGGCTTGCTACTCCTGCTTATGTGGATCTTCTGCTTCTCATCCCTTACGAAGGCTCTCTGGGCTTGTTATAGCCACCCACGCCTACACTGACCTACTGTCTGCTACAGCCTCTGGCAGGGCGGTAGGACTGGGGGTCCTTTGGTGCTGTCACCAATCTGTCACACATTTGAACCTACCAATTTCCCAGGTCAGGGTTGCTTTTCTGCAAAAGCCCCTGTAGCCATTCCTGAGCCCTCTTTCTATCTTTTCTCTCAAGTTGGTAAAACATAAGGACACTAAGGGAGAGCATAAGTAACCAAAATGAGAATTGTTCTGTAAATATTTTTTTTTCTTGCTTTCAGTTTTCTTGCACATAGTCTTCACCTTTGAAGAACTGGGGTCAACTGTAATTATTACAGACTCATTTTAGAGCACCTTTTGAGAATTTGGACCTTGTATCCATATTATGGATATTATCTTCATTTTTTAAAATTAAAACCAATCATTTCAGATTAAGCCCTTTTTCACATGATCTTGATTAGGCAAGTAAACATGAGTAGTGTGCTGAAAAGCAAATTTATTCATAGATAAGATCAAATACTTTTTGTGCATCTGTGACAGCTAAAAACTGATAGAGACTCCACTAAGAAAGTAAACAATATGAAATGTAGAATGTAAAATATTCAACCTCTCAATCCCTTTTGAGGGCGTGAGGTATGATAGTGCCTTTTGGTTCCCCCATTAGGAAAAGCAGCTGATACCTTACTGCAGTTTAAATTTCTGATTCTTTTTGTATTGTTTTGGGTAAGAAGTAAGAGAGTACAAAATGATGCTTAGCATGCATATGTGAAAGTAACATTTTGTTTGTGTGGTTCGGTTGTAGATATGAATGCAAAAGCAGTATGCAGTGAGCAGAAATGGTATAAAAAGTAATATTTGTAAATGTGCCATATTTAATATGTGTAGGATTAAAATACAGCTATAGTTAATTAATGCATTATCAAACACAAAATACAAATAAAGGACAAGAAGCAACCAAAAAACAGAACCTGTGGGGAAAAAATAAAAAACATGACAGCATATATATCTATATTTGTCTGTGGGAGGAAGTGGAGACTGTTACCCATAAGTCAAATATAATTTGCAAAGGAGCTATTTTCAGATCCTTTTAAAATTCAGTTGAGAAGAATACATCCATATGTTAAATATAGGGAAATTGAAAAGACTAAGTTTGTTCAGAATAAAGACCTAATCTGCAATCTCTTTAACCATTCCCTTATTTATAACAGAGTATGAGTAAGGCCATTTATATTAATATGGATTCACAGGATGGGGCTGTGAAGTTTGCTGTATTCAGCTTTGTTACTACTGTATTTATAGTGTTTAGATTGCATAGTATCAGTGCTTCCTAGGTTCACTTACCAGTGCTTTTGAGACTCTGTCCAGGGACCTAATTAGTGCTTGAATTTGCAGTTCTCTTGTAAGAAAAGTGCTACATTTAATATAAGTCAATGGGACTTTTACTTTTGCAAAGGCTGTTGGATCAGGCTCTCACTGTATACAAGAAATATTTCAGCTCGATGACCTTCTCTTTGCCATATTTGAAACTGAAGCAAAAAGAAGGTCATTGTTTTATGAAAAATATTAAAAATTCATGATATGTTTTGGTTTCTGCACTTGGATTCCTGGAGTAAATAATACTAATGGTATATTTTCAACATGTCTCTTAGCAATTACTGTATATTATGTAAATACTAGCAGGTAGCATACAGTAAATCTGCAACTGAAGAAATATTGACTTGAAACAAACTCATTTTAATTGAGAAACAGTGAACTTCTTGTGCCTTTTTACTGGTCTCAGATTCATGGTGTAACAAATCCTTAATTTCCTAAGACGGTGCACAGAGAAACTGTAAAATGCCATTCTCAGTGTTCAGGGAATAAAGCAAGCAGAAAGTCATTTTTACTAAAATAAACAACTTGACTAAAACCAATGCTGTAAAGTGCAAGTGTGAAAATCCCACTTTAATTGTGAAAGAGAAAAAAACCTCATCCTACTATGAATAAAGATACACCTTCAGCAGCACGTACGGAAGGGAATAGAGTAGATAAATACCAACATACTGCAGTGATGTATGTTCATAGAAGGTGATGACAATAGATCATGAGTTTCCATCAGGACTACATATTGCTTTTGTTTTCTTACTCAATACAATAACGTTGCTGAATGCTTTAATGAACGGTGTTTTCCAGCAAACTACCTCTTTCCAGTACTATTTTGAAAAAAGAATACTCTGGAGTGCCATTCAGTGTGTCCTGATGCAACACATTACAACTGTATGAGTAAGATCAACTGTGTCTTGTTGAGTATAGCCTGTTCTTGAGCGCAGTGTCCTTTGTGCACAGACCCAAACACGCAGTGTCATAAGTGGTATTTGCTTAGAAATGTGAATAAGATCTGTGCTGGGTCATGGTGGTGGCAAGCAGTGACAAGGAAATAGAAACAAGTGTGCAGTTTCAGGTGCTTTGGCATGCTTGGGCACACTTACACATCAGGCAGTCATACCCCTTTAAGCACCACATGAAACCGTGCACATGAAAAACTGGGAAAACAATGTTTTTTCCTGATATTGTTGCAAGTTGTAACAAATTCCTTATTTTCATCACTTAGTGACCAAAGTGTCTTTTTGAGAACACTTCGGAAAAAACCCAGCATTTATTATTCTAAAGCTAGCAGTTAGATATCACAAAAGCAAAGGTCTTAGTATTTATTTCCCTAGAATTATTGATTTCTACTTTCCTTTATCATAGTTCTCCCCAAATAACATGCCAGACTCACGCTTATGCGTATCAACTCTACATGCTTTTGATATTCTATTCATGTCAAGGGAAAGAGGCACAGATAAAGATAAGTATCTGTTTCCAGAAACCTTTGCAGCCATTTCACGACCAAATTTCCATTTGTTGTAGTGATGCGGGTACAAGCCTAATTCATTTCTCTACAGGTTGATCAGCATTTATACGATACTGAACTGTCAATGGAATTAGTGAGTAGTAAGGTGCTCTGTGCTTTGAAACACAGATCTCTGAAGGACAAGATCATGTCTAAAAGTTTTTATCCAGGTCTGATATTTATTAGGTTTCCATATGTGAACTTTTAGTTTGAATTTCTTAAAGGGATCTTTGTTAAGTATTCCCCTGTCAGCTCACCAGTAGTCATTAAATTAATCTAAGTAATGTGGGTTTGGGGTTTTTCGTTGGGGTTTTTACTCGTTTTAGTAATTTTTTCCTTGCTAAGCACAGGAGCTTTGTCTTCCTTTGTCTTCCTACGGAAGGTGACAGCATGGCATAGAATAAGATTTTAAGTAATACTAAATGAAATGACTTAAAAACCTGAAATTTGCCATAGACAACTGTGTGGCTAAATATGGAAATAAAATATATCATTGGGTGCTTCAAAATCTGAGTTTCTCTCAATGCTGAATGTGTAGGGCTATGCTTACAGACCAGAGAATGTATCATAATAGGACCTGTCTTTCTAACTTTCTTTTCCACCTTCACTATCCTTAGAGCAGAACAGGAGCTGCCTATTAAGAGTTGAAAGTAACTTTCCTTTTTACTCTCTTTGTTTTAAAAGACTGAAGTAAACTTGTATGTAGAAAAATGTCCCTTACTTAAAAACGTACACAGACATTTTTAAATGATGAAGGAGCAACTTGGCATCTCGCTAGCTAAACAGTTATTGGAAAATATGATAGTGAAATGTAAAGTGCAACTTATGATTTGGTGTAAATTTTATATGCAAAATAATTTCATTTACTTGATAAAAGATACCAAATATCTTTAAGATTAGATTATGAGCTTCTGTATCAAAGAGAGTAGAATCTGATTTCTGAGGCATTTGAACAAATCCAGTGTGGAGAAAAAATCAGGTGGGGAAAAAATACTACCCAGTGTAATGGTATTGACAGTCTATTCTCATTTTGCATATGAGAGGTGAAAGCCAGAATTTCCAAAAGCTGGTGTGGAGGAAGGCTGCAGTTTGTTTAGGTAAAGGTTTTGGGCTCCTCTCTCCCCTGGTGATTCCAAAGGGAGCTGGTAATTTTGCCTGGAGGCTCTGCGTATGACAGGAGAATGAACTATTCTAAATATATCTCCTCTGAATATTCTCTATCCAAAATGTATGGATAGTGCAATCGTAAAGGTAGCTCTTTCAAATGGAATAACTTTGTTTTGTGAGATTTTGATTTTATTATATGTCTTGTGTCAACGTATATATGTTATATGTTTATAGCAAACAATTAGTTGTGCCATTATTCTTCGTCAAAACTGCTACAAATGTGTTTTTTATTTTAAAGGTTACTCTTTTCATTACAAATGGATTAGTATTTTATTTTATAAGCCCTAGCAAATGTTGTATAATGAAAAGGCTAACCCTTAAAATAAACTAAATGCATGTTCAGTGATTAAGTGGTTTGCTGATTTCCATTGAAAAGACTATATAAATTACTTAAAAGCCTCATGGACATTATTTATGAAGCTTATAGATTACTTTTCAAAGTTCACTGACAGGGATCTTTAGAAGTTTTACTTGTACCAGATTATACTAAAATATGTTAAATTATTTTTACTATTTTTCTGAGTGATAGATATAAAATGGGGTAAAATGGTCAGCACACCATGTTTTGTTAGTCCTTTCGTTAGTAATAATTTGACTAGACCATGAAAAAAAACATTTAAAAAGTCCTCATGTTCACTATATTGTATTCTCTGGTATTTTTTATAACATAACAATTAAATACACTGAAAATATGTGCAGTAGAAGTGTTCTTAATAGAAAAAGTCACATGAGATTTATATGTATTTATATAAATTTATTTAAATATTTGAAAGGTATGAGTCAACATAAAAATATATACAATATCTGCAATATTGGATAACAAGATTACACATTTATAGTGACTTTAGGCTTTGTTTCAGGAAAAAAAGATGCATGAAAAATGCACGCCAGTATCCTTATACCAACTTTTGTTTATAACTATCTTCCATACTGGAACATATGTGACTCTTCATTATTTATCAGGAATACGTTGCTGATCAGCGAATGTTGTGTGGAAGTTTGTAAGAAAACAATTGGCATTATTCAAAGTTGGAATTTTCCTGTAAAGTCTTGTGAGAGGTAGTGCTTAAGTTAACTGAAAATAAACCTTTTAGTGACTGAAAGTAAAACTTTTAGTGACTTATTTTCTCATTTATCCTTAGAGCCAAATTAGAATAAAAATATCAGCAGATTCATTTTAGTTCACTAGTGGGTGCTGATCATATTCATTAGATGAATTTCATGTGATTAGTCCTCTTACTTTTAGGTTCACCTTACCCCCAAGAATAAATGAGGTGTGTAAATGTTGTTAAAAAGTTGCTGATAGGGAAAGTTCTGTTCTCAGATGAATGAGCCAAAATTTTGATATCTAACTCTACTGAAGGCAGTGACAAATCTCTTATTCACATAAATACTCTAAGGAGTTCATTCCCAATTCTTAGAAGCTTTCTTTAAATAGCTGATGGTTTATTTTTCTGCATGTGTAGAGGAAGTTTAAATAATGTTCATAATCTTGAACATGGCATGTAGTATGCAATTTTGGATGTTTCAGTAAAGGTGCTGTTTTAACTCATCTAATATCTTTTGAAAAAGATTCTAGTTTTGAACAATGTCCCTATATTTTAAAATAGAAAATGCTGTTTCAAAAATAGTCTCAGCTTGTAATTCACACAAGTCCTGTACATATATACATGAAATATCATATAAATACCTAAAGATCTGGAATACTTCATACAAAATTTATAAAAAGGCTTGATGCATCATGAACAGATCTGGAACCTAGCCACTCTTTGGATTTGCCTCTTTCAGTTGTCTTTGTATTTGAAACAGGACTTCATATCTGTAGATTTAAAAAAAAAAAAAATCAAATATGACCTATGTATTTGTGTGACTGTCTGGACTGCTTAAGGGGAATATTTACATGACACTTTTCTTTCTTAATTCCCCTTTCCTTTACTTTCCTCTTCTACTTGCATTAACACAGCCATGCTAGAATTTGCAGGGAGGAGCAGAATTCACAAAATAGGTGAGTTTGGAAGAAATATCCAGCATTATCTTTCTGCAAGTAGTACAAACACTAACTGTAGATTCAACAACCTTGTAAGTGTTTTCTTAAAGCAAGTTTTAGTTAGTTTTAGAAACATTTATTCTTCAGTTGTTTCAGCAGAAAATAAAAAACATAGCAGAAATGGCCAGTCTAATGAGGTTCTCAAGAAGAAAGCGTAACAGCATGGATAGAGTTGGACTGAATGCTGGCTTTCTAGACAACATATTTTGTATGTGTAAAAGCAGCAGAATTATATATAAACTGACACTTAGTTAAAAAAACCCAATAATAATAAAACCCCTCCCCAAACCCTCTTCCTTCATCGTCTTTTTCATTTTCTCATTTAGTGGAAGGAAGCAAGGACTCATTGTACTCTATTGTGAAGAATAATGGCCAGAACAGGTGATAAAGGAAGTTGAGAAGTACAATGATTTTATGCAAATAAACTTACAAAAATACCACAGGGACAGTTGTTGGTTTTTGGGTTTTTTTGACTTAAAGCAAGTAATGAGAGAAAAATATTTATTCTATGTAACTAAAAACTGATGTCCAGCTAAAACTTGAAAAACTCTAGAGAATGCCTAATGGATTCTGGTAGGCGGATGCAACTCAATTCTTGAGAGCTTGATAAAGCAATCCTTGAGATGCCCTTCTAAATCCTTGAGATCCTCTTCTAAAGAAGAAGGGCAGCAGAACTATCCAGGAGAAAAGACCAAAATAATAACAACCATTAGTTTTGAGCACAGATGGAAGCTAAAAGGCACTCAGGAGGCAGTGACCAAGAAGACATTCATCATACCCAGTGTACATGCGGTAGAAATTATATGAAGGGCAAAAATAAAAGTGTTCAGCCTTGGGCAAAGTTCTGTGCTGTGGGAAACAGAATCACTCTCTATCATAATGCCAATGGCAAAGTGCTAGGAAGGTAGGAGCATTAATATATCAAGTGATTGAAGACATGAAGTTCTCCTGTGAAGAGAAAGATGCATATAGGGTGACTTTGAGAGATCCTAGGCAAATATGTGTAAAGTACATGTACATGGCAAAAGAAAGCTTCCAGCAATTTTCCTTCCAGCTATTCCCATTAAGAAAGCACACTCAGATCAATTCAGGTCTAGCTGGATTTCAGAATTCTAGCTACAATATACTGCTTATCAGCAGTAGAGATTTAGTGGGAAAGCATGGCCAAGTTTTGGAGAAATACAGTAACGCCTTCCTGAAGCTACTGAACAAGTAAGTAGTTAAATGAAAAATTAGAGGGGACACAACAGAATACACAAGGGTCAGGGCAAACAAGGGTTTTTTTCACAATGTCAAAACACAATCATTTAGCATACTTGTTTAAGCTTATTATGTCCGTTTATTTTCCATGTCTGAGTAAAAATGAGGGGAAAAAAAATCTGTACAGGTTAGAAAGACAATCAAAAAAAGTTATCTTGCAGTTCTGCTGCTCAATAGGAAACACTGAGGGATGAAACTCCCATGTTGGCTACCATCACATGATTAGATATTGCATGAATAAAATGTCTGTTGCTTGAGCTGTCATGATCTCTTTGCACATTCAAATGCTGGGCAGCTTTATTCTTTTTGGGTTAATTGTTGAAGGTGAATAGCAGTTGCAATTGTGGAATAATGCAATACTGACATTGGCGTTTCCTACTGTGACTTCACATATGCTCACCGTGTAAGACAGAGATGATGAGTAGTGATGAGTACTAAATATCTGTATTGTAGTCTTTAGTGCACCACAGGAATATGCACATCTCTCAGATTTTTTTCTAATTCATTTATTCTAAGCTATTTGGACAAAGAATAAGCTAGTCAAGGTTATTCTCAGTCAAGCCCTGAGAATAACCAAGTAGTAGCATGGTTTGCTTTCCCTTTTCTTGCCATCACAGATTGATGTATACATTCTATTGCTCCTTCAAGAACTCAGTTTCTGACTTGCATGCTCACATCTGCTTTCTATATATGCTGACTTAACTCAAATGTATGAATGAATATTTGAGCAAAATGGACACTAAATATGATACCTAGATCTTGTTAGGCTACTAGCAATTGCAGAGTAGACACAATCACTTTCTGAAGAATAGAGTGTAGAATAATTTCAATACTGCAGACGAGTTATTTCTAAAAGTGAATCACCTGCATGAATATTCACCCTATAACTTATAATTGAAGAAAGTGAGCAGAGGAGGAGATAGAATTGTAGGTTTCTGATGATAGCAGGTTTTGTATAGAAAGGGGGACAGGTATTAAGAAATCTGGTCAAATCACAAGACACTATGTTTCCCTACTAAGAATTGTTTTTTTCTTTATTATGTCCTGCTTTTCCAGTGTAACTCTGATTTTTTTAAAACAACTGTTGCCATAAAAAATAAAATCCAATAAATTTTACTTTTCAGAATCTTTCAAAGATATTTGTGCAACCAGTACTAGGTGGAAGAATATTCTAACATTTCAGTTTTCATTGTTTTAATTTAAAATTTCTTGAAGTGCTTGTTTCTTTTTATTCACTCTGTTAGCAGTTCTCTTTCCAATACATTTTTTCTGTCTCTGTTAGTTCCTTTCCATCTAAAACAAAAGAAAATTGAAGAAAAAATATTCCCATGGCTTTCTGAAAATTTGTAGCAAGACATTGGAAGATCAGATCCTATAGTCTTATAAATTAAAAAGGCATTATATACAGCTACCTGTACCATATAAACTCAGATTTTTATACCACATTGTGGTGTTCTGTGAATCCTTATTTGTTTTCAACATCTGCTGAGACGTGTCCGTACTTCCCATATATTAATTATAATTAATCATATACTAGAACATATCTTTATGTTTGAAGTTTGACCCAATAAGAAAGCTATTATAGTATGCTTACTAGGTGTTTGCTAAAAAGAGAATTGTATTCTGTTTATGCTTTTGTTGATTAATGAAAATTGCTTTACTTTCCTGCGTATTTCTTAGCGTTGAAAAACCTTAATTGTAGGTTAATGTATGCAAAAACACTATGGAGAATAAATTCCACATAAATATCCTGCCTTTTTTTTCAGTTCCAGTTTGTTATTCACTTCCATGTGAAAATGTTATACTGTTGGCTTTTTGATATATGTCCCTTCTTATTGGCATTTCAACATTCTTCTACTCTCCTATTCTAATTTTTATGGGAAGTTACTAAATCCTCCTTTAGGCACATCACTTAATGAGAGTTTTAATAAGGCCTTTGCATGATCTCCAAAACCAGTTTTGGCTTTCTGTGTGCTAAGGTGACACAAAGAATTAAAAATAGAATACTTGAAATTCAGAGTTAGGTGTTCCAGCTGAGTATGCATTTTCCTGTGTAGATCCTGCATAGCTTCTCAGTTCAAATTAGAAAATGCAAGGATAAATCCAAACCAAGAACTTTGAATAAAGCAAAGCCAGAGTGATGCGTTTATAAGACACTGCAAATGCCACAAAACATGTGGCAATATCCTAGAGTGTACTCAGATCTATATGGGCAAGATTCCCATTCCTTTCCGGGCAGTGTAGGTTTTCATGTTATTTCTGAGGGACTGGTAGCATCTTAGAATATTCTGTATCCAGATCTGCTCAGCCAGCATCAAGAGAGAATGAGATTAGAACAAGTCCAGAGAAGGGATGCAAGTATTTGTAGGAGGGCAGGGAGTTTTCTTATGAGACAAGGCTAACTGAATTTGGCTTGGTTAGCCTAACAAAACAGGGACTGACTAGAGATACAGAGCCAGCATTGTGGATGTGGAGCCATGAACTACTATAAACTGACCAGGAATAAATTTAGACTGGAAATACAAGAGGTTTGTCACATGACACAGAGCAGCTCTTTCCTTGGACTGTGACCCCTTAGTTTTCTTTGGGAAAAGCTATCCCTGATAGGGTTGGGGGGTTTATTAGTCTTTAGGGGTTGGGCCTGCAGCTGCTGGTTTTCCTGTCTCCCTGTAGTTCATGAAGAGGACATATTCCCCAAGACTAGTGCTTTATCAGAAGTGGGCTGGTCATGTAAATACTTTCCTCTCTGAGGGTTTGCTATCCTATTTCTCTGAAAGCCAAATAAGGTAGTAGGGAATAATTCTTCCCCTATATTTGGCTACAGCTGATGTATAAATAGTGGCTAAAAGGAGGTATGTGGCAAGAAGTCATTTTTAAGAATTGAATGTGCGTAAAGTGTGTAGGTTTTTCCATCCTTCATTCACTTCATTAAATGCAAAGCAAGCAAAGTTTTAAAATAACTTTAATAAGCATTTAATAGTTCCTAACACATTTGAATGGAAATCGTTATATTATCTTTTCCATGTAGGAGATACTATTAGGCAATGATTTTAAACTTAGTATTTGTAGAATTATATTTGCCATGTAAAAACTCTAACTTTTAAAATTTAAATACATTTGGGGATTCTGAGAGCCTGGCTTTTTAAATATACATTTTTAGTTTGTAAAGGTTTTCAGTACACTTTGAAACATATATGCATTAGGATTAAAGGCAAAAGGAAGCAATGAGTGGTAAATTACTAGTGGCTGAAATAAAACAGTGTTTTGGGATCAAAGTGTGGGCCAGCATTAACACAAGCCTCTCTAAATTTTTGAATGTTTTCAATTCTACAGCTAAAATTGATGCCAGAAGAGTTAGATTATATTTATTTAATTTCCCCCTTTTTATCATCACAAATGCACTGAAATACACAGCACATAACACACTCTGCTTGTATTTCCCTGGGATGTCTATCGTCTTATGCCCAGTGAAAGCATGCGAGTCAGAGTAAAACCTTGTCTTCAAAAGCGTGGACTGAATATACCTGGTCACCGTGAGAAAGTTAAAACAGATTACATTAAACTGTTCAATATGGTGTCACTGATTAATAATGATTGAGTCTGTAATAACCATGCAAATGTAAACTATTCATTTATTCCAAATACGTATGAATTGGGAGAATGATATCTCATACAATCTGATGTTAGTCTATTCACTGCATCATAAAAATTAATTTCTCTAATTAATGACATTAGTCCTTTTATACATGCATAATTCATATTAATTGATAGGTCTGCCTAAAAAGAATACCTTTTGGAAGAAAAATGATCCTATTAGTGCAAGTTTAATCCAAATCAGGGCTGACAAAGCATGGTGCTTTCAAGGCTTATCTCCAGCTTTGTTAATTGTCATAAGCATTCTAAATTGATTATTCTTACATTAGCATGGGACATTTCATTCATCAATGCTTTGCTGTAAAGAAAATTTGTCTAATGGATTTGGGTAGCAGCACTAAATAAGTGTGTTGGTCCATTTTTCCACTGTAGCTACAGGGGTATTCAAAGCATATTAATTCACTAATACTGAAAAAATTAACTGCTAAAATATATAGAAATATCATACAAAATTAGATTTCTGACACTGAGTAATTTTTGTGATATTTCAATAGTAAATGAGTGCGTGCACTAGCACTTTTATTGCTTTTCTGTTTCACAGATGCCTTGATAAACAACCAATGTTAATATTTCTTATGAGCAATGTTGCTTCACCTTCCAGGGCCACAGGGGCACAAAGTATAGGATAAATTAGTTAAATATGCATTTTAAGGAGCTGCTCGGAGGAACAAAAATTATAATATAGTCAGGCTTTATAATGTACAACCTTACAGTTAGCATTTTAATAATTTATTTGGAGATGATCAAGTTTACTATTGGTCAATGAAAGAGTTCACATACAGACTGAGACTTTAGTGAAACAAGTGAATTTTGAAGTGTTTGTTGCTCTCTGCCAGTTAAGTTACAGTTCTTTTTCTTTTTTTAAATATATTCATAAACACAGCAAATAAAATCTTTACAAATTCATCTGGGTTTCTGCTTAGAATGGGAGGGATTGGCTTTCAAAAACTGCACTCCTTTTATAAGTATTGGCTCTGTTGGCAAACGGAATGCACTTTATGTGCACTTTTTATGATACTCTAGTTTCTTTTCCCCATTCACCTGATCTTTGTTTGTCTTGCACTTTCTAGCATTCTGTTAATCACTGGAAGCCACTGTGGAATCAGATCTGTGGCAGTGCCAAGAATTTCAGGAAGCTTTTTATAGTACTTTGCAATTGAAGGCATGCATCATAAAACGAATGGGGAGGAAGGGAAGATGCTGTCCAATAGAAGTTAAAGGCCTGTTCTCTCCAACTCTCTAATCAGTGCATATTTTTCCACTTTGTTGAGCCTGTCATTGAACAGCAATCCATAAAATGGGGCCGTGCTTGACCTCCCTTGCTTCTGCTATAGTTTGAAAGGATCCATGAAGGAAACAAAACTGCTTTTCCCTATTTCTATTCATCTCAGTATTGGTCAGAGGGAGTAGATTAACACCTCAGTTTAGCCTAGGAGGTTTGAGGTTCATTCTGTGTTTGTATGGGGCTTTGGATTCTCAATACCAAAGCTGTTTCTGTGCCTGTGATGCTTTATCTTGGCTTCCCAGTTCCATGGGGCAGGTTGGAGATGTTTTTGTTTGGTTTTGTTATTTCAAACACTACAAAAAAGAGATCTGAGGTTTTGATCTTTGTATTGTATAATCAGATTCTACTTCAGTCAGTGAGAGCAACAGATTAAAAAAAATGCAGCTGAACAGATGGCTAGGCTATTTTCCATTCTTCAAACACAAACCTTAGATAAAAGTATTGGTTTGAATTGAGTCTTGTGGGAAGGGATTTTACTCTTGCTGATGAATTTTATGCAGGAAGTGCTCTGTTACTTTGTAATCAAACCCTGACAGTTATATTGTAGTTGTACAGCATAGCATGGTTCTTCAGTTTGCACCAGGCTAGGAATCAACATAACCTTAAGCCTGATGTTACTTGCATTAAAACGCAGATGCTTAGGAACTTATTGTTTATGCAGGAACACAACGGCAAGGACCACCTTTTTGCTTGCCTCTTCTGTAATCCTGACTCATTTCAGAAATAAATAGTATGACTTGAGTTTCATTTGAAATATGTATCCTAACACTGTAAATTTGATTACTGTATAAAAATGCACTTAGAAGCCATAAAAACCCCATGTACTTCTTCTTCCTGAATGCCATCATTTATAAGTATGCTGTCTTCATTTATCACCTTTGACTTATATCCAGTCCTGATTTCTAAATTATATATCCCAATAACTGAAGCTAGGATGGATTGCACCTTCGAGTTTATATCCATTCCTGTGGTCTAAAAAAAAATCCCTTTGTTCCAATCATGACTGGTTTTTCACATCCATTTTTAATCCATGTGCCAAGCATTCTCCATAGGGTTCAAATTTCAGTGAAAAAGAAACACTTCCGAAAGTTGTTCAGTTTGGTTTACAGTAGACAATGTTTGGGAAAGACAGAGATATTCCATATCCCAAAACTAAAATATACCAGATGTGCAGCTTTATTCTGGTTAAAAACAGATCAGAAAAAAACATATATAATATTCTTTGTTTCCTAAAAGTAATTTAATATTGCTTTCAACAGAGAATATGATACTCCAATTTTATATAGTAAAAATGGAAAAGCTATATATCTATGATAAAGAAGGAAATGAAAACAAATGACCTGTGTTTAAAATCCAATAAAATTCAACAAATACCTTCATGTCTGATATTAGTTGAATACATACTTCCAAGTCATGTAAGAATTAATTACTGTTCAAGTAATTTCATTTACCAGTGCCTGCATTTAACAGACTGCTCAGGTTGACATGGGAGTCTGGTAATTTTTATTATTTTAAAATGAATGGAACTAACAGGTTTTTACTGGTCATTCAAGGAAGTATTATTGGGTTCCAGTATGCCTCTCATGTGCTCTGAGTTTGAAGGATAAAAAGCAAAGGGGTAGTTTTTCTCATTAAAACACAACAGTGAAACGAGATACTCCCGTCTTCTTCCTTTACACCACAAGAAGCAGAACACAATATTTCCTCCAAATGCTTTTGTTTGTTAGGGGTTTCCTGTAAGTTTGATTGTTTTAAGAGACAGGAGAAATGAGGAGGAGTTGAACTTGTTGGAAGATGTTTAATGATCTTATAGTTGTTATCTTGGAAGCGTCTGCAAGACGTTGTTTTCCCAGGCTGACAAGAAGAGGCTTTTAAGATTCACTCACCTTCAGAAATTAGACATTGTGGTAATGACTGAAGTATGGGACCTTCACAGACTAAAAATACGTAATCTAATAAATGTCTTTTCCTTGTCCTTATCTTTTTTTAGAGTGAGTTCAGGCTGTCTGAGCTATACTCTATATTCTTCAGTCTTGATGTCTTTCATACAAGACACATGTGTCTAAGTGTATATATTACTATCCTTAGATTTCCAACTGTGACTAGGATTTTGGAAACTATTAGGTTTTGAATGTTTGCAGTTGGAGTTCTGGGTCAGCTGGTTGCAACTTTAAAATCTCAGCCATGAAATTCACATCCTGTTACAAATTCTGACTGCAGTGTTTAGAGATGTTCATATTTTGGTTTTTATTCTAGTCTTTTATTTGATTATAGTACAATGGCAGGAACAAATAAGATTAAGGAACCAAAACAATTCAGATGGATTTTCCCAAGTCTGGCTCCCCATTAAATAAAAAACTAAACCCCATCCCACAAGATTTGTGTTCCTGGTGGGTGTCTATGACAAAACCAATGAATTTACTGCAGAACAGATCCCTTATTGGATAAATCTATGCTCCAACTGTCAGTTCTGTATGACATCTGTCTGGCAGTGTGTGCTAAATCCACACAAAGCCCTCTGCCATAAGCATATTTAGAAATATTTGCAGGAACATAACTAATACTGGCTAAATGAAAAAAATCAAATGGATGTGTACTTTCCAGAAATACATGGACTTGGGACACAGCCTGATAGATTTCTAGCTTTATCAACCAACAGGGGGAAGGAAAATCCAAGTGTGGGGCTGTTTAGGCTGTTACATTCCTGTACATATCTAAAGGCAAAAGAGGTAATGAATAGAAGAATCATGATAGAGAACAGGCTTATGCTTAGAGAAGAAAACACCAATGAAGTCTTGTTTCTTTTATGTTTGTAAAACCTTTGTCTCCAAACCCCCATAACTTCTTATTTTAATTGGAATGAGGAGAGAGAAAGGAGTAAGGATGGTTCATATTCTGCTTTCTGCTCTCCAAAAGTTAATCCTGAAAGAAGAAATCTCAAAAGACAGTGTTTGCATCACCCCTGAGTCAGAATATCTGTATTTGTTCTCACAGTACAGCTCTCTAGGATGCCTTGATTTAATAAGACTTGGCTCAGGTTCCTAATGGGAGAGTCTTCTGTGTAAGGCCCAGCAACTGGCTTACTCAACGCTTTTTGTTTAGGTTACATTCTTCCTCAAAATAAATCACCTGTAGGTTGGCGAGAGGGACGTGGCTGAGCAGCCTCATATAGGGGATATTCCTCTACAGCATCATGGATTGCCTGTAGCTGTTAGGTTAGATTCTCTGGATTGAAATAATGGCATTTCAAAAATCAAGTAGTGATATTAGTGCAAAATCGCTAATAATTATATAAATGAATTATGTTAAATTGAAGGTGTTCCCATAACCTCTCAAGTTCCAGCCAGGTTACTGTTGATGATTTTCTTGGGGACAGCAGATTGGGAATTCTGGGAGGATAGGTTTGTGGGTTTTTTTAGTGTTTTGGGGTTTTTTTACCATGTCATTTCCCTACAATTTTAATTTTGAGCCATCAGAACACAATGAAAACTGCTTGTCAGAAATATAGCATGGCTTGGCAAAGCAATGCGGCAGCTCTTGTGTACATCAGGTTATTGCTTTAAAATATGACATGCCAATTACACCATGCTCTGTTACAAATTAGCAATGCCATGTCTCACTCTATGAGAATTATTATGAAATGCTGCTGCACATAAAGGGCATTATATGACCAAATGTTTATGATCATCCAGAAGCAGATAAAAGGTTTGCATTATCCAGGAGACAATCAGATTTTCTCTGTCCCAGCCCTAAATGAAATACCAACTTCTAATATGTTGATGAAAGATTGTCTTTCCCATGTTTCCCCTCCTCCCCCATTCCTTTGTAAAGCAATTTCAAAGTAAACAATGGCCTACCACCAAATAAGAGTTTACTAAGAATAAAAATTGAATTTGGTCTGCCTGTTGACAAGCTGATTGATTTGTGAGCTCTTATGACTGAATCCTCTCCTAAATGTGCTCTCATTTATCATGTGTAAGATTGTTTCAGAATCAATACCAGCTTAACACAGAAGCATTTCTGCCATGAACATTTTGAAAACAACTTGCCTTCTCAATATCGCTACTAATATTTTCAGGCAGAATTATCGGAACAGTTTAATTGCACTTCGCAAGTTAGCACATGCTTATACTAAGGTCTGCTTTGAAAGGATGATTTTCAAAGTAACTTCTATATATCATCTTTTTAAGAGAACAAAAATAGATTAAAATTGGATTTTCCTTCCTCTTCTAATGGGGAAATCAGATCGAACTTTCTCTAGTTGTTAAATGTGCCCTTTGAAAACCCATTTTCCAAAAATTGGATTTCTTAAATTAGCTTTTTAACATAATTATTAGCATTCTATTGGAATAAGTACCAGAAAGCAGTCTTGGAGAATCTCTGCTTGTGTATATACTCCTTTTCTTCCCCCGTGCTTGGAAGAGTTTAAAGTTACTTTTCTTGATTAAACACCCATAAATTACATTTTAAATGACAGAAAAAGACTTTAAAGTCAAATATAGTACAAGGAATGGAGGAATGAGGAAAGAGGAACTCAGTAAAAGGTTCAGAGCTCTTCAAGGATTTCATGTGTTATCTCAGGCCTAGCGTGCAACTCTGCCTGTGCAGAAAGATGGAGCACGGCAAAGCTCAGCTCCGCTCTGTCCCTCCTGTCGCAGGGCAGGGTGCACCAGCAGCAGTGGTAGCATAGCTGGTGCAAACAGGGAAGAGCAGAAGTGGGTTGTGCTGGGTACCAGACTGCCAGCCGGGAGGGAAGACTGGCGCAAAAGAATACCTAGTGTCAAGTGTTTTCCATCTGCATTCTGCAATCAGTGTGGGTTTTTTCATATATTTTTACACCTTCAAACAGGACTTATATAACAAGCAGCCTGGATATGGCAGGATCAGTTTGGGAAACAACGGAAAGTTTTGCTCACACTCCAGTTTAACTCTGCACCCTGAAAGAGAGATTTGTGTTGAGCCTGCTTGAATTTGGTGTGCTGAAGGACTTTACCTCCAGGTACTCCCATTTGTGGTCTCAGATGGTCCCACTTCCTATCTGTTGATCTCAGTGTTTAGTCTGCTTAGGGTGAGTCAGAAGCACTTGCCTTAGTTCAGCCTGTGAGGCACTGGGCTACGCCACAGATCCAGGAAGCAGCCGTGCTGTCACTCAGGCGCATTGAAAGCAATTTTAGAAAGGACCTCCTGTGTCATCCTGCCCACAGGTATCTCACAGGTTCCCACATCATGCAGACCTTTTCACAGATGTGTCATGCTCAAAGATACTTCATTTGAACAAAAGGCCTGAACTTCACCAGACAAAAATGTCCTGATCAAAATGAACTTTTTAACAAAACTTTATCTAAAAATACATATTCAATACATAATTATACGACATGTAACTATTCTTATACTTCATTATATTTTATTTAATATATAATTATTCTTTATTTACAGTTAGTTATGTTTAAATCTCATTTATTTCACCAAGAAAAAAAGAAAAAATGTCTTTTAATTTTTCAGGGAGTGGCTTAGACTCTAATCAAAACAACTGGTTATTCATACAGCCTTGCGTGTTACATTTTTCACAGACTGTAAATGTTTTTACTACACTGCTTTACACACTGGTACCATGTTATCTTGCTCACACAGAAAGTAAATCAGAAATTTTCCTTTGAATTGTATAATTGCTCAAAAAACTGCTCAGGTTTCACCTTGATTTTTAGATTTCTGCTGAGGTGGTGGCAAACACTAAATCATGACTGCGCTGAGTATATGCTCTGTCTCCACTTAGACCGAAAGAAGTTTTTCTGTAACTTTAATTAGAGCAAGACACTATCATATGATTGATTTAAATGGTTTCATGGCTAGCAACTAAGTTTATGGAAGAGATGAGGCATTCTGATGGAAAATAGAAAATTAAAATAGTTGAAGTTCTAAAACAGTTGAAGGTAGTTGCAGGTGATCAATACTGGACAAAATGATCATAAATAGAAAACAAAAGAAGATATATAAGCATTTAAACATGATTATTACTGTACCGTGCAGTATAAATTTGAATTAGATTTGGGGTTCAGCTGTGGTTTAACTGGTGCAGACAAAAACTAAATATGTTCGAGAGAGAAATGATAAAATTTTTAAAAAGTTTCCATTTTATGCTAAATATGTATATGTTCAGCTATCATTCTCAGAAGAGAGGGGTAGTATTGTTTATGAAATATCTGTAACAACCTATTTTTGTACCATAAAGTGCTATTAGGGCTTACCTCAGAGTGGGAGACGATGATAATGTATACATGCAGACAGATAAATGATTCAATTCTTACTTACAAGAACAGCTGACAGTGATTGCTTATGCTCATTTCCTTTATGCACACTACGTAGACCAGGAAACTCCAGGTTTCATGGCCTTTCATGTTCTCCAAAGTAAATCAGTCACTCACATAATAATTATTAATTATTTCATGTTGGCAGATTGTTGTACTGGTTTATGACAGTTGAAACTACCATACAAAATGCAAAAAACAGCAGCAACTGATAAAATACATTACAGCTCCAGTGATAGCATAAATAATTATCAGCTGTTTGTAAATAACTAGCCAGGTAAATTGAGATATTTGTTGTTGAGACTCAGCTCACTGCTGTCTAAGCCTTCAGCTTTGTAGATTATGAAGCTGAAGGTATGCAACCAAGGTTTTGGTTCATATTACAGTGGATTTATCCAGGTCATATTTAGGTCTTTACCCTTTATATTAAGAACATATGTGGTTAAACTTTTATTATGCAAGATATACACCAGTTGGTTGTGAATTTCTTGCATTGTGCTGACTCCAATATTTAATTTCAACTTCAGCCCTCTTATAGCTGTGGTGTTTGGAGTATTTCTGATTTTAATCTGAGCTCTTTATCCTGCTGTGCTTTCAAACTTGACTCCTAATCACCTAGCTGAGTTGAACTTTTCATCTGGGGAAGGCTGTGAGGTATCCTAGCCAAAGATCAAATACTCTCAACTGCTGTGCAGCATGGAAGTGAGCCAAAGCGATCACCAAATGCATTGCGAAAAAGGAAAGGAAGCTGTGATGTTCTTAATATTTTTTTTCTATTAGGAAGCTCCTCTGTAGCTGCTGAATTGGGGATATCTACTGGTAAGGCATGGCTTCTCTGAACAAAACCATGGTACAGAGAAGATAGTTGCTGTCTGTGACAGGTTTTCCTCAGCAGCAGCTAGAAAAAAAGCAGGCAAGCTCAGGGCTCGCATGTTGCCAGCACTGTGAGGTCTATGAGAACGGACCCTGTCATCTTGGCTTTCTCAGGGACTGCCCGCCCCATACATGTTCTTCCCCACCACTAAATTTTCTTCAAGCAGCGTTGATAAGGTGTTATGGAGGGACAGAGAAGGTATTTGGTCTCTGCTCTAAAGAGTTAAGATTAACTTCTACAGTTAATACCTTATCTGGTTGGCTAGAAGAGTACTTTTTACTTGGAGGATCTGCTCAAAATACTGGATGCCATGGGAAGAGCTGAAAGTGAAAAATAAATGTATTCGTGACCTTGGTTTGATAAGTCTCATTTTCCATTCCTTTTCTTTAACTAACTCTTTTAAAACATGCTGTCATGTTTTTATGGACCCTGTGCCAAAGTAGGAGTGCTGAGCTCTTGTGATATCCATGTAGTAATACTTGCAAGCAGAGTGCTCTTATCCATACTGCAAAGCATACTTCGTGCTTCTGAGTGGTTCAGCTGTTACTAACAAGCCACTGATGCTTTTTGACTTAAAAAGAGTCTACAAAGAATAAATGAATCGTGCTGTGAATCATATGGACATTGTGTATCGGTACTCCAGCATTATCTTTCCGTGAAAGGTTGCTACACAAAATAAAAACCCCTTTTGTTTTTTTAATTTTGCCATAATATATCACTATAATCAGGAAGTTTATTCATTTATAAACATATCTTATCTTTAGCATCTCAGTCATATGCAACTGAGTTATCATTGTTTGTATTATGTAGATGACTCATTTCCCTTTCAAGGATGTGCAAATCATATGTCATATACAGTATCTGACCTTTCTTCTTCCAGTGTCTACAGGCCACCATTTGATTATTTAAAGCAATGCTTACAGTAACGATAACAATGTCAA
Source organism: Pelecanus crispus (assembly GCF_030463565.1). NCBI lineage: Eukaryota > Metazoa > Chordata > Aves > Pelecaniformes > Pelecanidae > Pelecanus > Pelecanus crispus. Next base: position 31,247,149 of record NC_134650.1, read on the forward strand.
GCAAAATAGTGCAGAAGAAAAAAAAATGTCCCTTAAGGATGGCTGATATTAAATGCATGCAATATTAAAATATTACTCAAAAGCAATACTGAGAAATGTTTAAAATAATAGTAGTAGAGACCACTTGGAAATGAGGAACAGCATGGGAAAAAGAGCACTGTGGAGCAAACTAAGAAATCCAAGTTTTTTCCAGGTGAATTTCAAAACATGAAAGGACTGCCTCTGTGAAAATGTGGATTCAAACAGGGAGGTTGTAACCAAGAAGGCAGACCCTATTCCTGCAATTCAAATCTGCCGTGGTTTCAGATTGCAAATCAGACAATGTTCCTTCACGATTTCCCCTCTTGAAACAGACTTCCAAAAGTGCTAATAGTTTCATGTGAGTGGTTGTCTCTGGTAAGACCTTTGGAGGGAAAGGGATAAGGTAAAGGGGTATCCCTGGCAGTTTGAGTTTCACCTTTTTCCACTTGTCTTCTGTAACCACAGTCATTTGCAATGTCATGAAACTACCAAAAATATGTCTTTGGAGGTGCCTGGCATTGGCCCAAATGTAACACTGCATCCTTTCAGGTGTCAAGTGTTGGCAAAGCGTAAGGTGCTCTACAGACACAGAACAGGGAACCCCCAAAGTCACTTTTCTGTTAGATTTGGTAATGGGTGTCTGTGATAGCTGAACAGCAGAATATTCAGATTGTGTAGCCCACAGCACCAAAACCAACTTGAGTCCTGCTGAGGTCTGCACTAAGCGCCAGAAGAGGTTACTAGCTAGAGTGTAATGCTAAGCTATGAAGGGAGCCAGCTCAGGTCAGGAGCTCTAGGCATGACACGATGGGGTCGAGGAAAGCTCATGAGTTTGGCTCTGTGTCATACAAAGCAGCTGCTTTGCCTTGAAGGCCGATCTAGCTGTGCTGGCAGCACCGCTGTGTTTTCTTATGGTGGTGGCGGGTGAATTTGGTCTGCCGGACTCAGACTAGCCCCACAGGGAGCTGTTGGGAGTGCCTGTGCCCCCATGGCACAGTTAGGGTGTGGCATGGCCTCCCTCCCTGAGGTGACTGAGCCTCGTCTGTAACCTTGCAGGGGGTTCCTGCTCCCCTGTCTTCTTTACAAGCATTGTTTTCTACAGGGCGCCTTTTATTTTTTTAATAACTTTTAACTTCATTTTCATTACTCTGACTAAATCTGTTTTGGTGGAAAATCTGTATTCTTTTTTGTATAAAATCTCTGTTTATGACATATGTCAGGATAGCATATAAACTACTGCTGAATCCCACCTGTACTTTTAATCTTCTTGGAACTAGAGCATTTTGCTAGCAATGGATGTTATTGCAATGATTTTAGTGTGTGTAGTTTCCTAATTTGTTAACCTTACTATTAAAATTAATATTTAGGTTTTATATCTTTCAAATGGGAATAATGATGTTAGTTATCTGATGTTTATGTCTTTCAGTCACGAAAATGTTCCTATTTAGGCTGTAACAGGCCACACGCATGTAATCACAATAAATAGCATTTAATATGTTTACAGTAGTGGAAGGATGAGGTTAACTTCTGTTTTTATATTGATGGACTCAGCTGGACTTGGAATACTATTGTTTACAATTAGCTACATTTTTGTTGTTGTGCTTTACCCTCAAATTAAATCTTTATTTCATCAACTAACCCTAGGGATTCCCTGTTATAATCAATGTAATAAACAGCATTAGTTGATAGCCTATAGCTGATGTTCATTTGTAATTAGGCTTGTGTTTAAGGAAGAATAATTTTCTAAATTTTACTGCAATAATTTTCGTTTAGATTTATTTATGAAAGGCAGGATTAAAAGTTGACTGTGGTTTGTCTTGTCTCCACATGTCTTTAAAGCAAGGTCACTCGAATGGGACAGCATTTTTCAATGTCTTTTTTTAAGCTTAATTTCAGAAGGGAAATTCCTAACAGTCAATATGGGCTGAGCACCTAACAACCATATACTCATTCAAAAATCTGCTCTACTACTTTGTCAAATGCTTGTTAAAGACATGGCTAACATACTGGCTACCCACATAAGACCAGAGCATATGGCAAGTATCAGTGACACCCTACTAAACGGAAAAAAGTAGGAGCAAGATGCAACAGGCCAGGGCGCAGATAACAGCCTCCAAGTTAGGTTTTACTTGATAAAAGAAATGGCCAGAGGCAGAAGTCCTGCAGGACTGAAACATAAACCTTTAATAGCAGTTCTCAGAATGCAGGTGACCCCCAAAGCCTTTTGTGTATAGTGAACAAAGAGACACCTAGTGGAAGTTGTCTTGCAGAGGAGTTAATTAACTTTACCCATTAAGTTACCCTCCATTGGGTAATTTTTGAAAATTTGTAAATGCCTGCCTATGCAACATTAATTTAAATCTGATGAGGTGATCTGTACAGTTCTGATCTCTGATGAAAGTAATCTTGTAATGAGCTTTAACTTCTAAAGCAAAACATGAACAAAACCATGTTAGTCATATGAAAGAAAATAAATGAAAAGAGTGCTTTATCAAGTATGTTCTTGACTAACCAAGAGGAACAGCAAGCTGAAAGAGGTCCCAAACTTTGGTTATGTTTTATACATATTGTCAAATTAAGCGTATTTTTGATAAAACAGAACGTGGCAAATCCGTGCGCATCTCAGATTAGACCATTGGTGTTTAGGAAAAGAATAAAAGGAGAATGGATCTGACCGGAAAGCTGATAGATTATTTAGGTATGGGTGGTTTAAAGCATGTATCTGTGTGAAAGTCAAGACAGCCCTGAGCAAGTCACTGGTAGTACAAGTCGTCCAGCTTGCACTGTTAGTACAGTGCTTTATTTCAATCCAGCTTGTGCCATGTAGATTTACTCTTGGAAACAAGATTCATTTCCCCTAAAACCACTGCTAATACTCTCAAACCTCCTGCTTATGTGACTGGTTTCCTGCATTTAACTCTGGGAGGAAGTGTCGATCCACCCCTTCTGAGTCTCTGGTTAACACTCCTTTGCTGCCAGCTAGTACTCAGGCTGGACAAGCTGAGCTCAATAACAAATGAGCTTTAGTTAATAAAGAAGAGGAAAACAATAATCAAAAAATGGAAGGGTACAAGAAGAAGATTCATTAATCTGAGTTTTGTAGTACGGGCCATTACACAACCTGTAGGATGCAAATTGATCATTCGTATTTGCATGATTACTCATATGCATTTTATTTAAATTTAGTTACGAATATTTAGACAACATGTATGTGTAGAGCAAAGACTGATAAAATAATTTGCAAGGCGCAGAGCTTTTTGTCTTGCGATAACAAAGCTACTGTTAGAACAAATTAATATGCTGCACTGGACCCAGAGTAGGGTGTTCACCTTGAGCTTTTAAAGCAGAATTACTTTCACTTGAGAGACCTGAGAAGTTTCTCCTCCGAGTTAGCAATTCAATACTTATATGGTTCCAGTAATATGTATTTCTCTATGACTGTGATGATTTAAAACCCATGGATCAGGATCTCCACCAATCTTTCCTAATTCTGGTTTGATTTATGTGTGTGCGCACATATATATATATATATATATTTATATGCAAATGCATAATGGCACAGATGCAGGGCATAGGACACTAGTAAAAAAGCATAAAGGGTTTCATCTGGAAGTCACATGTTCAAATAACTCTGATACTGACCTGATGTAGGTGCCATCTTGCCTAAGAGCATCCCAAGTGGTGTTGCAGAGGTATGCTTATTCTATGAATTGGGTGGAGGTTCGTGGGCAGTAAGCTTCTAAAAGTTGAATGGAAGACTTCAGTCTGTCTGGTTGTTATTTAGAATCGTATCTTTAAGTACTAAGATACAGGTCCTCAGAAGTATTTGAGAAACCTAACTGAGTTAAATGGCAATCAAGCAGAAAAATAGGAGTGTGATGGTGAAATGCCTTTCGGAATTGCTTGAGATATATGTGTAAATACAGTTGTCTCGGATCTATTTGTGGATATTGTGCTAAAGCTGGTTTTCATACTTGTGATCCTGAATTTTTCTAAGAAAACCATTGCACTTATCCAAGACATGGGAAAACAGGGAGAATTAGTCCTCCTGTGAAGAAACATGGAGTGAAAAACCATCTTTCCTTCCCAATATGAAATTACCCTTTCATAGGAAGCTCTATTTTTTAATTCCAGCTATGCATAGGAACATCTTATTATTTCAAATTATTAGGCATTAGTTCAAATGAAAAATATATTATACGACTGTGGTTATGACCAGACTGTGAAACTCTTATTTATGCTGAGTAGTTTTCATTCTGTGACTAACTGCTGTGAAGTCAGTAAGGGATAGATTGTGACTTACCTTGGTATGCAGCTGTTCACCTCAAATTCCTGGGAAGACAGTGGAACTACACATGTGAGTAGCTGCTCACTGGTGTAATGGAGGGGCTCACAATCTGACCTTTAGTGACAAAGTGCATTAAAATCTGGGCTTGACATTTCAGGAAACTTTTAAGTGAGAATAAATTAACAACTTTATGCCAGGTATTCACAGCAGGCCTTGGAGATCTCATAATCATGTGAGGAAATGTGCACCTCAATATGGGACATTTAAATAAGAATAATTTAATTTATATTCAGGTAACATTTTTATAGCATCAATTTTATGATAAACACAACAGCTGCAGCAAGATTGTTTTTCTTGCTGTAAGGCATAGTAGAGAGTGTTTGCCAATTTTCTGTCTCAAAAAAGGTGTCTTCACATCTTGATTTAGCCCTGAATAATTCAGCAGAATCTTTAATAACAGACTTGCATGTTATAAGACCCTAAAACATGTTATACCTTAAAGAGGCAGGAAGAAGTTAGATGTCATCATAGGACTGTGATTCATAAAGAGTAGTTTTAAGGATATGTTGTATATTATGTGGTTTATCATGATTGACTTTTGCTTCACCTAGGTCAGAATCTGTGACCCTGAAACAAACTATATTCCCTTGCTGAACCTTATAAAAGGAACACAAAAAAATACATGGTTATCTATTGCACTTAATTCATTCTCTGCCAAATACTTTCTTTCTCCAAGTGGCTGCTTTCATGAATGGGAAGAAAAGAATTAAAATAGTGGAGCAGATCTCCTGTATCTGCAATTTATAAATAAGGAAAAGAGCTATTTTGCTGTGGCATGTAGGAGGTACAAGAGCACCAGCCTGAGTTTTACATTAGGATTTTTTAAATTGTTTGAACATTGTTTGAAATAAAAATAACAAGGGCTGACATGAAGACCAAGAGCATCTTCAGTACTGAAGTAATACGTATTTCTCCATTTTTCCAAAGCTTCTATACTTTCAATTACAGTATATTTACATTAATATTTCCTGTCTGAATAAGGCACAGTCATCTGGAATAGTGATGGCAAGTTGTTCTGTCACATAACCAAATCCTCAGTTACTGAGAAACATGAGACATACCAAATACCTAGGAAAAGACAGAATCCTGGCAGTAGTTTATACATGGATGCTCCCAGAAGAGTCTCCTGCTCCAGCGAAGGAACATTTGGGCATGAAGTTATGTCCTAAAGTGTGCAGGCTCACTTTTACCCATGAAGATGTGCAGCTGCGTTACAGTGCCACTCTCAACCATGTAAGTGCTTGGGAGTTGCCTGAAGTTTAAAAGCCACCAGCTGGCCACCCCTGATTCAGGATGCACAGAGTCATGTGAATTCTCTAACTAACTTAAAGAAATTATTCTTACAGTGCCCTTACCATTTGAATAAGCAGCTTGGGAAGATGAAATAAGGTATGAGCAGGATATCTTTTGTTGACAAACACACTAACATAGGAAGAGCAGAATAAACATTGGCTCGCAGCTTTGTCTCTGAGTTGCATGCCAAACACTAATCAGCATAGCATGGTATTTTCCTAAAACAAAATGGCTGCACAGTCATTAAAGTAATGGAAAATCTTTACAACAAGAACTTTCACAAAAGGATACGTTACATGTTAATCAAACTTATGGCAGCTGCTAGAAGGGATTGTCAGTTTCTTTTATGATGAAAATCCACATGGGGCCAATTCACAATGCTGGCCAAGTTACAGGTGTCACATGTATAAAAGATGTAGTTGGTTTAAGATTTAATTAGGACTTTCTTCTCTGATCATAACACTTTAAAGGAAAAATACACTTAGGATTTAATTTTCTTTGCGAGTGGTTATTAATTTGATGTGATTGATGTTAAATGGGAATTAAATCATAAATGTGATTATGCTTGTGGTTGGATGTTGTCTCAGCAGATTGTTTCTGCTTGTCACTTTTGAATGACTGGTGATGTGATATGGCATGTTGATTTTTATTATTGCTTAAAGATTTCACTTTATCATCATTTGTCAGGAAACTGATTTTCCTCTTAGTCCCATTAATATTAAATCTGTCATAACTAGATTAGGATAGAATTGTTATCTAGTGAACCTATAAGCCCTAGGCTAAATTTTACTCCCAGGAAAAAGACAGCATAATAATACAGAGGAGAAAACCAACCAACTAAACAAAAAGTAAAGCTGGAATGTGAATACCAACAGATGAGAGTAATTTTTTTTCCCTGTAATTACGGTGTATATTTCTATTCACTTGCCTAAACCAGATTTCAGCAGTGTTTACACCTGAACTGGAAACTCGCTCTTCAGTGCTAGAATAGGTAGGAAAAAACTACTAAGATGAAGCATTCAAAGATGGAATAAGAATGCCGTATCTTTTAAAGACAGTAATTTACAAAATTAGTGAGGCAGTCATTTTGATTTTCTTGACAGGAAACCTGCTTTTGGCAAAGATAGTAGAGAACCGTACACCATTTTTTTGGGCACCCCCCTCCCCATTTTGGTTCAGAATGTACCTAGAGGAACTGTAGCTTTTCTGTCAACTTACAGAATGGATCCAATGTCACTAACATTGTGCTGCCCTCTTTCATCCAGAGAACAGTGAAGATTGGTTGGTGCAATATAGCCTCTTACAAGCAGAGTCTAGTCTGAAGCCTGCTAGGTCAATTAAATGGACTTCTGTGGTCTCGCATCAAGCCTTACATTTGTTGCTCATTTGCACTAACCAGTATTCTTCTCTGGTACTTATTTGATGCCCATTACTGTGATATCTGAGAACAAAGATCATTGAGAACAGATACTATTTCTACCAGAAAACAGAATTTTGTATTGTTGTAGGAGCAGAAGAATCCTATTAATCCACAAAGCACATCAGAGTACGTTCCACACAATGCAAGCCATGTGCACTCTCTACCCAAGCCACAGCACACAAGCTGAGATAGCTGTGGCATATCCCTCAGTCTGAAAAAATAAAAAATAAAACCATCAGTGTTTTTTTTTTTTTTTAGAATTCTGAAAAAAAAAAAAAACCAAACAGTTGTTTAAAACCAAAGTTTTGCTTTCTAGATCAAATTTGGGTATAGAAATAAGTATAACCTTGAAAAATGTGTGAGGGTTTTATACATGCTCCCTGCTTTTGTATTAGTCTCAAACCTAGTATCTGATTTGTTAGAACCATCTTTATTATGGATAAATTTATAGGGTTTAGACATCTCCCTGCTTGACTGATCTGCCATCTACTATCAATCTTTGAGCCACACTGTGCAAAGTGTGCCATCAATTGTAAATGAAACACAGCCGGGCAGGTGTCTCTGGATGGTGTCGTTTCTGGGTTTCTGAGAACCAGTGTACGACAGAATATTGTTAAATGAAAAAGCTAAACTGAAGTTGGTTTTTGTTCTGAGAGTACCAGTAATTTACAGGTCTTTTAAAATATGTTTTTCAGACTTGAGAAATCAGTCAAATCTAAAGCTTTCTTGCAAACACTTCCATTTTTTTTTTAATGCCTTTTTTTGGCAATATAATTTCACTTTAAAAGTTCCCCTTCGGTGCTAATGATTAGTAACAAAAAAATTCAAAAGTGAGAAACTCCAGCAACAAGCAAAGGAAAGCAACACCCCAAGAATATTAATTGTCTAAATGACTGAGTATGACATTAGTCAAGGACCTTTTCCACAGAACTCATTTTCAAATAAAGTCTTTTAATATGATACAGTGCGACTCTGAAATTCAGCATCAGGCATGTTAGACTGCAATTCTGTTTTGTTTAGAAGGTCTGTGGCGTCAAATATACTGAAGTAGCTTTTGCTAGCAAGTATTAGCTGTATTAGAAAACCAAAGAAGGAAGGTGTTAGATTCTGCACTGTTAATACAGAAAACAGGAGAAAATGCAATTGAAATAAGTGGAATTACAGAGGAGTAAACTGAGTCAGAGATCAGAATCAAGCCTTTGTTGAAAAACCTTATGATGTTGAATATTAAATTAATCTAATTTGCACTGTCTGATGGTGGCCATTAGTGCCTGAAGTAGAGGCAATGAAATGCTAATGTGATTAGTTAGGAACACTAAAAACAACCAGTACATTTTTCCTTTGATTGTCTGTGTGTTTAAGAATATTTCATTACTTCTGCTTCCTTTGAAATAAGGGTAAGATATAAATCATAGGCACAGATAAAACTAGCGGTTGTGACATTTTGTTACAGACTTTAATTACATGAATCATAAAATATTGCTACAATTTTCCAAACTGTTAAACCTTAATTAATATGAACCCACAGGGACCACCTTGATGGTTCATAATACTCTGGATTCTCTCCTCCTACAGTAGTAGTTCATATGGTCGAGGACTGCTTTATAATTTACAGAGAGTGATCAATTATTAGAAATGAAGCCAGACAAATTAATTTAATATAAATGGGGTTGTATGGAGTTTGACTAATTCTTTTTAATTACCTATATGTTATTTTTTCGATAGTCTAACAAAGGGAACCATTATTCTTCACCATGTACAAATTCATTAATCTCATTACTGTGCAGTATTAATATAATTTTATCACACATTCCAGAAGTGGTGCACATTGACAAACCATAATGAATCACAGCATTAGTGTACTATCACTACATTAATTTCAGGACATGCCTAGCTCATCTGCAATTTACGTTGAGATTTAGTATAAAATGAGCTGAATAAGCATGTAATTATGACATCTGCTTCTTTTCAGGTACCTCTTTGTAAATCAGTGACAAAGGAAACAGGTTTAAATATGTGTTAACACTCTGATAGCATGTATAATTGCAATATGGCAATGTGTAATGAAGATTAAATTAGACTGTAGTGTACCTGACATATGCAAGAGCATAATTGAACTGCAGTAATTGTGGAACGAAAAAGACTATAAAGTACTAATATTTCAATTCAGTAAGGTAAAACCAGTGGAAAGAAGAAATATTATTAAAATGGTGATGCAAACAAGTACATTATTTTTATAAGGAAACATTAGTTATGTTCATAGTTTTTATCTTCAGTATACTTAATGTGTTCTTGGTGTTAGGTCAAGTTTTCATAGACTGCTGTTTTGGTCCTTCTTGGATTTCAGGTATCTAGGCCCTGCTTCTATACTTCATCTCTACAACAGCAGATAATGCCCATCACATATACGTATAATACTGCTGCATGATTTTATGAGATATAGGAACTGACTTTCAAACATCTACTGTGGTAAAAAACAGTCATTCCCTGAAGTTGTGCCCTTGAATCAGGGGTTTGAGGAAGGGTTATGTGCTTTGTCCTGCATATGAGAGACAACCTGAAACATATGGGACATCCAACTGTAAGCCAGAGGGTATGGTAAATTATTAACTACATTTTAACTGAAGTCGTTATCACATAACTGGTAAAATATTTATTTTAAATGTGCATTGTGCTATACTTCAACTTCAGATCACTTGTGGAGGACAATTAATTCTAAAGGTTAGTAAGAGAATAATAGGTTTTGCATTAAATACTCTTATTTGAACATAAATATACAGAATCTGTGAAAATGACTCCTGTGAAGTCTGTGATGTTATACCAGATGTTTACATTATAAATTATACTAGTATAATTTAAGCAAAAATGTCTTTGCTATATGAACACAAATTAAGAGACATTCATATGCAATAGGATATTATGTTAACAAATTCTCATTATTATAGTCTATTAAATCATTCTCGTTGTGAGAATGATTGCTTGCATCTCTTATAAAACACAAAAACCTCTTCATGTTTATGACAGCACATAATAACATTTTAAATATAATCTGGGATGTCTCTCTCATATATTTGTGTACATATGTGCACATACCCCTGTGCGTGTATTTAGGAGACCACACAGTATATTTCTCCTGAAAAATTATGTGTCTAGGAATTCTGCAGCTTCTTAGACTTTCTTCTGACAGCAGCTTTCCTTTTGTGCTACTAAGTTGGAAAACAACAGTTCCTCCAAGTGAAACTTACACAGGAACATGTTAAAAATAGATTTCAAGCTATATTGAAGGATTTCCAGTGAAGCTATCAGAGCCTGAACAACAAATAAAATAATGTGTGACCTTCTAAAGAAAATCGTGACTTTTTTTAGCTCAGGCTAGATTCCCCTCTTTCAGAACTCTCTATGGCTCTTATTATACAACTGGCTAAAGGAATTCCCTTGTGATATTCCTATAAAGACATGTTAAGCGGCCAGATTGGCCAGTGCCACAGAGCAAGTTTCAGCTGAAGCATGGACTCCAGTTTGCTTGGAATTCCTCACACAGGAAGTTTACTGAGCTTCACATGGCCAACAGCCACGGAGTCTCGTTTGGGTTGGACAGGGCCCTAAGAAAGCACACTCTGGCACATATTTTCAGAAATTTCTCTTTGCAAGGCTTTCTAGTTTTCCGTGTCTAATCTGTAACTACATGTGCACACTGGTATACATGCATACACCCATCCTCCATTAATAACAAACAAAACTTAAGCTGCTTTATCGAATTGATTTTGAGTAGCCAGACACATAAAGAAAGACTATTTTAGTCTTGATATTGACAGACTGAAATTGCAGAACATAATAGCTCTTTCTGTAGATCTACTGCTCACACTTGCTAATTTTGATATCTCCTATCTTGTTGGCTCACCGTTGGTTTCAAATCCTGGGTTTTAACTAACAAACTTTCCATCTGATGACCAATAAAAGCATTAATAGAAGTATATGTAATTAGACCAGAAAACTTCAAACTCTCAACTTAATGGAATTTTTTTCTGGTGGTCTTAGTCAATAAATAGAAATATTAGAAGATCTTAACTACCATTATTTTAGGACAGATAAGTTAGTTTAAGATCAGACGAATTATTAGTAAACTGGGGCATTTTTTTAATGGTTTAAAGCAGCATCTAAATAAGACTCACTTAAAACTGGTAAAAACAGTAATATAAGGGAGAGTGGACTTTACTCAAAATAATACAAACTCAATTATTATCTTATAAAAATACATATAACTCCTGGGAAACAGAAGCCTCAAAGATTTTTAAATTTATAAATTTGCTATGTAAATGAAACCAGTATTTTTATAAAAGTAATTTCATACCAATATAAATATAAGCTTTGTTTAAATTGAATAGTCATGAGGAAAATACAGAAGAATTGTAGGAGCTGTAATTTAAGCTGCAATTATGAGAGTAGGCTAAATAATGTCATAACCTTTTTCTGCTGTGCTGGAATATAAATACCAAAAAAACCCTAAGCACTCTTCTAATAGTTTGTATGAATTGCAATTTCAAATATTTTCCAAATTAGGCTGAAAAAAATACCTGGTTATGCACAAAATCTGTTTAGTCACCAGATTTACAGGAATGACCATTAATAGAAACTTTCAAACATTTCTTCTATTATCTGAAAATTATTAACATATAGAAATATTTTAGTCACCTGAGTTTAGGAAATTAATAAGACTACTTGCTTTTAGTGTGAATTAACACTGAATAAATTTAAGATTACTTTATTGATGTTAAAGAAATTGTAGGTTCTCTACTCCACATAAATGCAGGCATTATCTCCATAGTACACTTGCTCGTGCATTGTTTTATTTTGTTTCAAAATTTGCTGAATGGTAGAGAGGATCTGCACATCACTTCTTTTCTTCCACCAGTTTAAGGCATCTCACTTTGAAGAAGTTTTCCTGGTATTTACCCTACATTTTTCCCTTTTTACATTAATCTTCTAACTCCTAGTTACATCCCATGAACATCACTAGATAATTCTTTTGTCTTATTTGTGTGTTTATATTCTTGAAATATTTATAGGCTGCTACCATGCCTCATATCCCTTACCTAGTCATTATGTGGCCAGTCTGTGTTACCTCTTTTAAATCTTTCCTCGTAAATCTCTTTCCCTTCACTAACGTCTTTTGTTGATTTTCTCTGAATTCCCTTGATTTTTCTAGGTCTCTCTCACAGTGAGGTGGCCTATGCTGGACACAGTGTTCCAGATGTGATTGTCTTCAAGCCATGTTGACAGTGGCCATTACCTCACTGGCCCATGCTGTGATGTTTCTGCACAGACAGTGTAAGATTGTTTTGGCTTCTTTGTGTGTGTACATACTTCTCATTGCAAACTGATGTCCAATGTCTTATTATGCAGCAGAATTAAGAATATTTGTGTTATTGCTTCTCAGGTTTCTCTTTTCAAATTGGATTATACATGTTTATTTTCCTTGAATATATGAGCAAATGAACCTACACACACACACACACTTTCCATCTCCATTGCCTAACACATGTAGAGCTGAGTTAAAATTCTTTCCCTTCTCCCTCACATTTGATAATGGGTACAGACTTAAGTTCTGGGGTCATGACGAAGATATTGATGTTACTTCTATCCAGTCTTTAGGGTATAATTCCACAGACGTTTAAGACAATATAGTTCTGATTGTCACAGTCCTGCCGTCATCCTATCATTAAACGTGTGCTGCCTTTAAAGGCAGTAATATGGCTTGGGAAGCTGAGACAGACAAAAAGAAATACATATTTGCTTTGGTTTAATATGCTTATATTTTATCCAGACCACTTCCCAGAACTGACTCACTGTGCAGTCCCAGGAATATGAGTTCTGGTGGGAGGAAGAGGGAGGAGAGGCATGGCAAAGACAGGGGCAAGCTAGACCCCTAGCAGCTTTGGCTTAAATTGGTTTAAAATAGCAGGAAAACTGCTAACATTAACAGTAACTAGTAACAACAGATATGCACTATAACATTCCAATGAAGGGATAATACTCTTGGTAAATGGCCAGTTCAGTCATATATTTTGCTTTATATTCAAGTGTCTGCATTAAAATCTATTTTTATTCTTACCTCCAATAATCATATTGTATATTTAATGGACAAAAGCTCTTCAGTATCATATGCTGAGATTTTTTTTGTTCCTTGTTGTATATGTGAATTACTACTTCATGCATATACATTTCATGGGTTTAACCAAGTGGGTTTTTTTCTATTAGACAAACTTTAAAACAATTTGCATATATATAACAGCTTTAGTAAATTAAATCTATGTGAATTGATGGATTTTCATGACTCAAATTCTTAATTATAGCAGTTGTAATAATATTGAAATACAGAACTTTTCAAAACAGCTTTATTAATTTTAATGCAATGTTTAGAAAACTCTGCTTTTTGTTGAGCAATAAGCTAAAAAAAGAGCCTGACTTTTTCTTCTAATGGATTCAAGTTTTGTCTTTTTTAGTTCATAAGTTAGCACAATAATATTCAAAATATTTAAAGATGTCATGATGACTCTGACTTGTTGTAGAAATAAATAAAGATGGAATCCATATGTTTTTCTTTTGATGGATTAAGGGCCATGTTTACAACAACATAAGTTTACACTGTTGCTGGCCTCAAGTATTCTGCAGACCTTCATGGGTCAGCTCCTGCAGAGGCTCATTCTTACTCAAGAGTACAATTACAGTAACTATTTCCATGGTTAGGGAAACAGTCTGTTCTGAATAGAACATATAGCATGATGTTGATGTATTCTTTTTTTCTGAATAGAACATATAGCATGATGTTGATGTATTCTTTTTTTTAACAACTTTTTTCTATTTGAGAACAGTTTTTGTTTCCAATAGCAGTACTTCAGTATTTAGTGATTTACTATAGCTATAGATTAACATTCCTCAAATATCATTAAAATATTTCATATATTTTCATTTTATTTTGAAAGGAGGTAGGTTGCTCTTGTGTCACAGATAATACACAGACCTATTTTTTTTTAAGAAATATGGAATCTCATTTTGTAGCTGCTATTCTTTCTTTCTCTATTTCTGTATTTCAAAATCTCCATTGCAGTGTTATCAGTGCTGCAAAGGCTACAGAATGAAGCTGTAAGCAAATGATTCCCAACTGCAGTTCGGATAATATGTTTGAGTTGCATCTTCACTGGCTTCATTTTGCTGTTTTTGATTTTCTCTGGAATTAGCAACAGATTAATCTGGATAATATTTTTACAGTACTCATGATGTATTGAGATAAACGTTGAGCTCTTGCACATGTTTATAAGGTCAAGTTTTAAAATGTATATATTTATTCCTGTTAGTGTCACAAGGCCACAGTTTGAAGAGTACTCAGTCTTGAGGAGCAATTCTTGGTATTGGTGTTTAGACTCCAGTCCATAACAGGAAAAAAAATTTGCTATTGATCACTGCCAACTATCAGCCTGCTGTTGGCCAGACTTACCCCCAACGAACATTGCTTCACTCCAATAGCCATACTGAGTTAAGTGGATGAGACTATGTCTAGCACTTAATGTGGGTGTACAGGCCAGTTTGACAAACAAAGAGACTGGCCCAGTTTCCCAGCCTCTGGAATAAAGCTCTCCCCTAGCTGAGGTTCTGTATCTTCTATGGCTAGAGAGCAGCACAGAGATGTTCTCATTCCACAGTTTCCTCAAGGCCTAATATGGTAGAAAAGAGAGAGATCACTAAGTAATAATACAAACTGTAGAGCACATTTCCACTGAAGGCCCTCCAGGAAGATCTTGGTGCAGGATTATTCATGAGCTTCCTTGCAGTGGTGCAGTTTTGTGTGTTGTGTCCATTTCATTCAAGAAATTGAAAGTGTTTAAGTAAGCAGTAAATTAGAGTCAGGAAAAAATTGATAGCAGTATTGGCAGAAAGTGTTGGCATGCTTTGTATGGAATAGTTAAAATTACTATGGAAATACTATGTAGGAGGATCATAACTGTGGAAGAAACTTCAGTAATGGAAGAGAGGTTTGTTTTCCTGCAGTGGATTAGGGGATTTTATTCTGAAGGTAAATGGAAAAAAAAAAATGGTATTTCAAAGATAAAGAGAATGGCATTTCAAAGATAAGAAAAATCTCTTAGCTTTAAGGAGAGGATAGAAAGCCAGACCATCTTCTGGGACTGCTCCCTCTATTTACGCATTTGCAGCTCCTGAATATTTGATGATCAGTCTATGGCTTTCCAATTAGCCTTTTATGTTTTTGAGATGCAAGTCAAAAACTGATTGTGACTCAGACATAGAGAGCCTGTTTCTTTGAGCATGCTAAGCACCATCTTCTTCCTTGGTACATTATATGTTTTTTGTGGGTTTTTTCAAATTTTCCCCAGAAAGAAATAACATTCAATTAAAAGTTTATTTAATTACTTTTTTTTTTTAACCAATACATGAGCATTTGCACATGATGACTTTGATTTGAGCTCATTTCAAATGACAATAATTTACTTGGTGAATTTGTATTGATGAAGTTCTCATATATATTTTTTGATTGCTTTTTATTGGTATTACTTATTTTCAGAAGTAATTTTCAATGACTTTTGATGGTTTTGGCTACTCAAATCTGGAAACAGATCAAAGGACACTATTCCTCTTCTTGCAAAACTTGTTACATTTACAAAAATAATACAGCTTCTGATGTATTATTTTTCTTAAACGTAAATATATTATGGAATTATAAGTACCTATTTAGAGACTTAGGAGTTGCCTGGAAATGGTCAAATAAGTTAAGTGTTCATCTTGTGTTCTACAAATATAACTTCCCAAAAGCAGCTGCATTGTGCAATATTTCCTGGACCATTATCTATAAAATGCGTAGTCATTTATTTGACAGTCATTGCCTGGAGAAAATAGTGGGAATATTATTAATGGGCTTCAGCATTTTATTATCTACATCGTAGGCTTGCTTCAGCACAGGAAAGCTGTCAATGACTACATAACATGCTGTTTGATGTGACACTGGGAAAAGGTTAGGTGGTTCCCACATTAGAGCAGTCATTTCTGTTAGCACACTAATACTCAGTTTTATCGTGTATTGAAAGAAGCCACTTGGGAGGCAGATTTAGCCTTTAGAGAAATGACTGATAATAACAGGTTGGAATATGGAAAGCAAAAAGTCTTAATTAAATCATATACAAAGAGAAACACACACAAAAATGTAGAGGTCAAACACTTAGCTGTTACAATTTGCCAAAGTCCAGTTAACTACTGAAGAGGCAAAAAGATACTGGAACATTAAGAAGAATGCATCCCTTGGTGACTTAGCTCGGATATTTAAAACTAACCTCTGTAGTACTCATTTTCTTGCTTTTCTTCATACGTGACATTTACTAAGGCAGCAGGGGTATGTGGGACAACACTAAGACCAGAATACTACTTCCTGAAAGTTTCCCAAACCTGATTCTCTTCTGTTCTTCATATCTTTAACAGTATTTTCCAACTTATTCAAGATTTTTTGTAAGATTTCGGGAGAGGGAAAATACACTTAGGTTTATAGTTCTGTTCCTTCTGTAAGGCATGCTGGGAGCTCAGCTAAAATAAACATTGCAGTGTTCAAAGTTACTTTATACTATACAGACTGCTGGAAAACAAATGCTGTAAATTGCAGTCTCAGCAAGTCTTGAGAGAATGGGCCCACAAATGAGTCAGCTAAAGTAGAAAATTAGTATGTCAGACTGAGAATTAAACTTAATCCAGTGTTTGAATGTGTGAAAAGAGTCATAAGTGAGGATAAATGAATACCACATCAGCCTTTCTCTCTCTTGTTTTCATGTACCGTGTAATCAAACAGTTTTGAATTGTACAGAAAGGTTTTTGAGAGTAAAACTGGGGCACAAACATCTTGTGGATTAGGTATGGAATACAGAGTCTGAAGAGCTAGATTTTCAGTCAGGATATTTCACAATCTTTAGTATTAGGGACCTTTTCATTATAATATCTTGATTTCACATATTTCTTTTTAAAAATGTCACATCATCAAATTTAGAAGTTAATAGAATCTGTCCAAGAGTAGATGGAGAACAGACTGGTGTCATCTATGTCAATGTGTATACTACTGTATAAATTTAATACTTACCTGATCTCCTAAGTGTTTCTCTTATTGCCACTGTATGTCACTTCTGAACTTCACAGAACCTATTGCAAATAGCATCTGATAATATAATTCTCACTCAGATGGCCCAGAAAACTAAAACTTGATGAAAAAAGAAACCACATGGAATATGAATGATTAACTCCTTGTTTCTTTCTTTCACCAGTATGAGTTACACTAAAGCAGAATATTTTATATTTAGTAAAAGTGAAAATAGCTTTAAAGAAGTCTGAAGACTAAACTGACTTTCATTTTTCCATAGTTTACACATGTTCAAAGATGCATGATTCTCTAGCTCTTTTGCATAACTAGAAGAAAGTATGTGCACAAAAGTAGAGAGAGAGGAGAAATCCTGTGCAGAGATACGTTGGTTCAGAGATGCAAGGAATGCCTAGATTCTCTTCTGAAGATAGCCACCTTCAAGCACCTGTTCTGTCCAGGGAAAAGATGGATAAATGCATGCACACCTCAAGTGTGTGCAAATTCTGGTGTAAACACCTGGCCATTAGAACCCAGCACTCAAGCTAATTTTAGATGCTCAAGCCAAATTTATACAGACAAAAATCCTTGAAAATAGAACTTTGATGATGTTGGGCTTTTTAATAAACATTCCAGATCTCTGCCCATGTTTGTTCTTAGGGAAAACATTAGGTAAAATAAAACAGAGATAAGCCTTTTAAATACATTTTGAAAATGTACATGTAAATACCAGTAAGTTTCTCCAGCAGTTGGATCTGCAATATGGTCACCTTTGGAACTAAAATACAATATTTCTTATTTTATAATAGAGAAGGGACAGCACAAACAAGGAAGAGACATAGCAAATACTCTCTCATTGTGTTTTGTTTGGGTTTGTGGTGTTTTGTTTTTTTTTTTTTTTAGCAGAAAGGAAAACCAGATTATGAGTGGCTTGAAGAGAAAAGTCATGTAATTTATCCACAACAGAAGATGTCATTTGTTCCTAGTAAAGCAAAGAGTAACTTGCAGTCTAGGGAAATAGTTGTGCATGTAATCACCTAATCTGGCAACACAGTAATAATTTAGATTAGAAAGATCTTATCTTATAAAACTGTGGGTTTGTATGTCCTTGAACAGTCCAGCTTCAGAGTGAGAGTTTATATCTCTCATGGTAAACCTGAGCTGTGCTGCAGGTGTTTTAGTTTATCACTGAAAGGAAATGACTTTTTTTACACCTAATTTAAACTGAAGCTATTCACAGTTTAAAATGTTCGGTAACAGTGACCTCTGTAATGACTAACACATTGCAGGTGGTCCGATAGCAGGCCAGTGGTTAATGTTTGCTATTGAGAGAGACAGAATTAAATGTCCGCCCCAGAGTTGTTTTCTTCTGTTTATAGTATGAACACAACAGCTGGCACAAAAGCAAGCCACAATTAAGGGGCTTCTGAAAAGTTGCGATCTGTTTAGTTCCTGCAATAGGAGAGCTTTCCTGTTGGCATCTATTAAAAATTTGTCATTAAATTAGAAGGCAGAAATCCTGGTAAATACTTGCAACCTAAATCTCTGTATTAGACTTCTGATACTTAGGTTCCAGCCTTGCAGTCCCTGCTCAGTCCTTCAGGCAAAACTCCTATTTGTTCTGTAGTTACATGGTTGGGATCAATGAGTGTTTTGTCTTGGAGGACTTGAAGTACTTTATCAGACCTAAGAAAGCTCCATCAAAGCTCTTAGCTTTCACAGGTAACTAACTGAGAAGGCAGTTCAGTGTTCCCATAACACCATATAAAGCAAAACTGGTGAGCCTGAAGCTTTCATTTTAGCTTATTTTCATTTTGACAAAAATTGGACATCTTTACTGTGCAGCTGCTGTGCCGCTTTTCCAGATGTGTGTAGATCTGGGCAGTATCTGGGCCAGTCATAACCATTGTCAAATAGCACCTTGATTTAAAATTCTATTTCTTTGTAATGCTTGCTGAATTCTAGTATTGCATAAACAGAGCTGATCCTGAATCCCTTTTGTACAGTACAATTAGAGTCTAACATAATTCTGGGAGCACAAAAGTACTTGGTAAAAATGGGTGAGAAATTTAGGTACCATCAAAGGACCGTTTTCTAGTCAGAAACAATTCTGCTTTTTCTGCTATTTGTCTTGGAGTGACGTGAGTTGTTACATGAAGAACAAACCTCTGAAAGTAAAAGCGAATCAGCTTCACAAAAGATAATAGCCTTCATATCGCAGAAAATGTTTCTTCATGAGTTTTTTTCAGCATGAATTTAAACCAGCCATATTTTCATAGAAGGCAGGATAACTGACCACAACAGTTGAGGAGTTATGATATATAAACGGAAGTGTTTCTGAAAAGTATGTTTCAAATTATTCGATGTGTTAGATACTACAACAAGCCTTTTAGAAAATGGCCAGGATTTATCAGCACTTTGTGAACTAGACCTTAAAGAAAAATAGTTGTCTTACTAATAGGATGCCTGGATAGGACCCATTTCACTGGTTTGTTAACTATGTACAGATGAGAACCAAGGGCACTCTGTAGTGTTATGTGAAACAGATCAGCTGACATTGCTTTTTGCTGCATGAATGAATGTAGATAAAAAAACTCCACAGAATAAGCAGTAGATAAAATAAACTGAATGCTAATTGGAAAAGGGATTGGAATCCAGATCATTTATGTGTAGAGCCATAAGAATAATCTGTTTTGGTCAGACTGAAAAACTAAAGTGAAAATTGCCTATATCAACCACTCAAGAGACTTTCAATATCTATTTAATTCCTTTATTCAGCCATTCCCACTTTGGAATGACATATAATCTCATTTTTAGGTTTCTATTCTGGGAAGAGGGAAATTCTCATTTGAATCCTGTCAGGCAGAGGGTGGGATTGAACTTGTGTTTCCTATCTCCTAAAAGAGTGACATCCTCTGCTATATCACCTTCTGCTAGATGTTACCCTGGAAGTTCTGCTAGGTTCTATAACAGCTTTCTGAAAATGAAATATTTCTTTCAGATCTTTCTCATACTGAATGTTCATTCATACTGAATCAAGTACACCTTTTTCTCTTCAATTATCTCAGTTAGTGCAGTAAATTTTCAGTTGAACCAAAACCAGCTCAGCTGTGTGAACAAATGGTTTCTCTTGTACTCTTTCCTAACTCTCCCTCGTATACACACTGAAGATCTAAAAAGAAAGCACTATGAGAGATGAGTATGATTAATATGTTTATTATTTGAGGATAGATCCAAAGCCTAATACAGTTATTAGAAAGAATTGCATTAATATCAGTCCTATATTCATAGCAGGCTTTCATTGTCAGATCTTTATTCTTTAATTAAAAATAATTAGTTTGCCAAAGTCTTTTGATATCTATACTTGTTCAAAACTGTTCAAGTTGATATGGTTTCTGACAAGGAATGACAGTGTGGCATGGCAATCTTCTTTATATATGTAGCTTTATATATTTGTAAGTCAATAGAATTGTTCATACTTATAATTTCTTTAAGATTCTGTCATGTTTAAAATATCAGACATATACAAAATTATACAGAGAAGTATGTAGGTTTATCAGTAAAAAATTCTGTCATTCTTTTCATAAGCTATATCTTATATGGTACTCATATAAATAATATATTTGTATCTTTTGTGGCTGTGTTACATAAAAAACACACAAAATGAATATTTGGTCCTAACCCACCTACATTTATATCTTTAACACTGAAATTTCCATTTGCAGTTAAAGTCTGCATATATATTAGCAAGGCCCTTTATTGTCTTGAAATTAAAGCTTTTGAAGTTTCTTCCTCACTGAGACACAAAAGAAAGCATATAGTTGACATCAAAGTGGAGACATACTGCTGACTAGTAATTATAGTAGCTTAATATTGCCCAGTCCCCACCCATTTACAAGCCTGCCTTTACTTTCCTCAGCATGTACTTATTTTGATCAACACCTTTAGAAATAAGTGGATAGCCCAGCTACTTATAAAGTTTCTGCAAAATTTGGTTGGAAAACAAAATACTTTTAAAATAATTTATTCTTTATATATCATTTTGGCTTTTTTAAAACCTCATTTAATTACTCTAAGTAAGTTGTAACTGTTTGCTGGGTGTTGCCAGATGTGAAACCAGACACAAGGGTGAGATTTTACAATTTAAGCACAGCTGCTTAAGACAAAATCTGGTTTAGGACACAAGAGATGGATTTAAAATACTACATTTATGTTAAAAATAGCAGGGAATCATATGCAGGACAGCTAAAGGTCTTCTTGGCAGTCTTATTAACCTCAGGTGAATCCATCCAATCAAAGTCCAAAAAAGGCTTCAAAACCCAGCAAATAATGTCTGCCATCAGTCTTCTCCCCTCATCCACCAAAGCAAACATACAAATGCAAACCACTGCTCTGTTTTCAAATTAGTCTCAATTTTTCTAATGTGTATATTAGTAAGGTGAGTGCTGAAACCAAGGATTAAATACCTCTGCATCTTGGAACACTTTTAAACTTCTCTAAGTACCAGGATGAGGAACTCAAAAGAAGTTTATTTATCTTGGGCATTTGAGTTTTACAGCTTAAGAGAGAATAACTTTAGAAATCCAGGGGACGGTGGGGGCAGGGTCCTCCCCATTCTTGCATATTCTACTGCATTGGCCAAATTGTTGATATGCTTAGCAGAGCATGTAAGGTAGTGCAGAGCAGCTGAAATAACTCTGCACGTTTTCTGCACGTTGACCTCTGTACTGCATGTGTATGAAGAGAGAGAAGGAGCAGCACAACATTTATATCAATATTTTAACAAGAGATGTGTGGGACTAGAAAAACCTATCTAGTGAGTAAGCGATATTTTTCCATAACTAAAACCAAAACAAAACTAAGTTTGAGGTACTTTCATTATAAAGTGTGTTTGAATTATAAAGCTATAACGGTTTTACTAGCTTAACCCAAATCCTGTGGGTACCGTGTTTGCCCTCACTGTATTCCATCTTATGTTTAGGTGACAGGTATGCAACACTTTGAAGAGACATATTTTCCTTCCTTCTGAGTCCACCCTAAACCCAACAGTGACTCATAACAAGAACAAGACAATTTAGCTGTAACAAAACTCAAGGCAATTTAGCCACAACAAAACCCCAGAATCTTCCATCTAGCTTGATTCTTTATTTTGCCTCACTTTACAAAAATGGTAGATAAAAAATGAACTTTTCCTACTGTTTCTCCCAAGTTGCTCTCTATCTGCCACTCGATGCTGATCTCAGTTGCTTCTTCAGAGCAGCAATCAACCGCAGCGGCTAATTATAACCACCAGTCCCTGCTTCCCCTGCCTTCTTACCAGGTCATTGCAACATTCACAGAATCACAGAATGGTTTGGGTTGGAAGGGACCTTAAAGATCATCTAGTTCCAACCCCCCTGCCACAAGCACGGACACCTTCCATTAGATCAGGTTGCTCAAAGCCAGCCTTGAACAATTCCAGGGATGGGGCATCCACAACTTCTCTGCGCAACCTGTTCCAGTGGCTCACCACCCTCAGAGTGAAGAATTTCTCCCTTATATCTAACCTAAATCAACCCTCTTTCAGTTTAAAGCCATTACCCCTTGTCCTATCACTACATGCCCTTGTAAAAAGTCCCTCTCCAGCTTTCTTCTAGGTCCCCTTCAGGTACTGGAAGGCTGCTATAAGATATCCCCACAGCCTTCTCTTCTCCAGGGTGAACAACCCCAACTCTCTCAGCCTGTCTTCATAGGAGAGGTGCTCCAGCCCTCTGACCATCTTCATGGCCCTCCTCTCAGGTCCATGTCCTTCTTACATTGGGGGCCCCAGAGCTGACAGCAGTATTCCAGGTGGGGGTCTCACGAGAGCAAAGGGGCAGAATCTCCTCCCTCGACCTGCTGGTCACGCTTCTTTCGATGCAGACCAGGATACAGTTGGCTTTCTGGGCTGCAAGTGCACATTGCTGGGTCATGTTGAACCAACACCCCAAGTCCTTCTCCTCAGGGCTGCTCTCAATCCATTCTCTGCCCAGCCTGTATTTGTGCTTGGGATTGCCCCGACCCATGTGCAGGACCTTGCACTTGGTCTTGTTGAACTTTTTTTGAAGTGTTTTTTTTTAAACAGGAAAACATTTCTCCAACAAAAGTCTGTAAATATTTTTCTCAGTAATAGTAGCAAGCAATATTTAACCTGGTACTGAGGTCATTCAGAAGAGATCAAATGTGATAATGCTGAGCTTTTAGCTGTCACCATAACCTTCTGGCATTGCCGTAGAGTTTTCAAACATATAAGCATAGAGGAGTCTGTTTTTCTTGTCAAGGCATGCTCCTACTTCCCATCACTATTAATAGGTGTTGTACAGTCTTATCAGGGAGATTGTAGACCTCCCAAGTGTTCTATAGCAAGTTAACTCTCTTTCATGTTTTTATTGATTATCTGTGCCAGATAATAATATACAGAAATCTGTGATTTGATCAAGAGATCCTGATGAAGCTCATGAATTTTCAAAGTGAAACCTAAGTGTTTTCAAACCTGGTGATGGAACTGCAGAGTAACATGGGCAATGAATGTGTTTATCACTGTATAAAACAATAGCTAGTCCCTTCTCTCTGTTTGCCCTGTCTCGTCATCATGTTTTATCACTTATTCTCTGTTTTTTCTCATTTATTTTCTGACTTTTTTTTTTCTTTTCCTTTCATTATGACATTAATTTTCTGTATGGGCCTTCTTGCCAGTAACAATAGTTATTCTGAAGTGTTGTGTGTTGTTTATAAAAGTCAAGTAGCCAGTAGAGTAAAGCATTTATAAACTTCTCCTAAAGCATTTATAAACTTCTCCAACAATCATTATTTACACAATACTTATCAGGATGTCATTCATTCTATTTATTTACTGGTCTACCCATTATTGTCATCATGTTGCTTTAAAAAAAAAAAACAAAACCAAACCTTTTCTTCTGATTTCTTAAGAATTAAGGAATTACTGGAGTAATGCAAATGCAAATGTTCTGCTACTTCGATTAAGAAACATAGACTGATGGATGAGTTCTAAAGAACAACTCTTTGAACTTCTCAACTGAGCGTTAAGAGAGGGGCATCTTTCTACCCCAGCCTCCATTTGAAAATATTAGCATCTCTTCTGTTAAGTGACAGTGTTTGGTAATTTCCTTGCTAAGTATTACCAACATGTAGGATGGACCTTCTCCAGTGACATTGCCCATATGCAGTTCACCTTAGAACCACCTTATTTTATTCTCATTAAAAGAAATTAAGTACATATGTTCACCCTTCCCCAACAGTGTTACTAGGCTCCAACATTTACCTACCAAATTTCAGGTTTAACATGAGAAATCAGGCTATTGATGTGATACAGAACATTATCTGACTTTATAATAAATGTGTCAGAATTACTTGGATTTCCATTTTGAAAAGCATTTAGACTTTTCAATTCAACTCGCTGTGGCTATTTGTCTTTATCTAACTTTTTTTTTTTTTTTTTTTTTAAATTTAAAGGGTCTCTCTTCCAGAGTACTACACAGTACTACATAAGTACTCTGACTACCTGGTGTAAGGAAAAGGGAACAGGAACTTGGCAATGGTCAGTGACTTTGCCTCTCAACACATTTGAAGATATTACACACTTTCTTCAAATAGTGTTGTGAAAATGGACTGCTGACAATAATGTAACTGTTTATAATGGCTTTATTCTTGAAAATAAGTCCATTGCTAATTTTGAATATGTCAGAACAAAACTCTGTTCTCCAAGCTTCATATAAAATGTCTGCTGATGCTGAAGATACTGTGTTACGTGTTACTCAGAACCCTAATTCACTGTGTGTATTAGGATGTCGAATTCCTCTCACGATTGCCTCAAAAGAACAGACTGATCATGTGGGAAGTCATTGTTTGAGTAGCAATAAGTTTTTGTGGTACAATGTGAACACTTGTTATTTTTATCCAGTTAAGGAAACTAAAATCCTAGTATTTTCTTTTCATTCCCACTTAGAATAGTAACTTGCCATGCAGAGTCCATTGCTAATTAAAAATATTAGTAGTGTTAGCACTGAAGACTAGCTAAGTAATTTGTCTTAGTAACAATTAATCCAAAGCAAAAGCAAGAAAAGGGAACAATTTTAAATTTAATTGCCTAAGATTATGCATGTCAATCTTATGATGAATAGATGGTGCTGAATTCCATGAAATAATCTAGTACATAAGAGTCTATTAGCTAGTTAAAAACCATGACCCCATTTAACAGTTATGGACCACCATAGCATCTAATCTATATTAGTTGATTTGTATACCCTTTATGATCTGAACCAGATGCCATAATGTCAAAAATCATAGCTATCACATTGAATTATAACCCCTTAAGAATGCAGGATTGGGAAAATCAGATACGTTTGTCTCAAGACTGAGCTCAGCTAGCATACTTACTCTACAGCAAAACAGATTCCGCCCATTGCATTTAAAAAAAAATCAAGACTCCACCCCCAAGTGCTTTTAAAATGAAATGGGGCATGGGGTAATCAGTTTAAACTACTTTTACTTGTTTTTTCACTGCACTCTGCATAAATAAATAATTAATCATTATTTATATTTTCTTTTTAAGAGCTGAATATCAATCATCTGAGCTTCTATCATTCTGTGCATATTTGCCCACAAAATTTAGATCAGCAGATCATTTTAAACTCCATCATGCTTCTAAATCCCACAGCAACTGTAGTTACCTGTGATGGAAGAAGAAAACTATTGATTCTACATAAAAATGTGGTAGAAAAAAGAAATACATCCTTGAACTTACTCTGGTTTTGCTCATTTGAAAAACCAGCCAATGCTTCTTCAGGACAAAGTATGATGGGAATACATGACATACTTACAGAAGTTAATCACAGAGCTTTAATTTAGCAAAGCATGTTTTAAAACTATTATAGTTATGTATGACACGCATTAGTATCTCACGCTTTATTGCAGAACCTCAGCTTTTTGGGGATATAAACTGAAAGATATCAGTATAGTTTATTTTGGTATTGTAATAGGTAATATGATTCCTCCTGATGAGGTGCAACTCTATTACCTAAATATGCCAGGCTACATGTCAACATTTAACATTTCCACTGCCTTCTGTTTTCACAGGAAAATCTAGTAATAACTTCTTTCCTTTTCCCAATGGCTTCTAATACTTGTCCAGATTGGGAATTTAATTAGCAAAAGTGGTATCACAGAGGCTGTTAATTTTTTTTTTTTTTTTTTTTAATTTCAATCCAACAAATCCTGATTAGGTTCCTAACTAGAGGCAGAATGCAAAATTGTATTCACTTCCACATAAAGTTAAATATATCAAAGTTCTCTCAGCTGTCAGTTTAAAAAAAAAAAAAGACATTAAGCTGTCACAGAATTTGTAGTGTCTTGGACTTAAGTGACATGGGGCTTTACCAGCTCCTCTACAGCCTCATAGGTGTGTATATAAAATAGCCTAGAAATTGAAACTGCAATTTTTACTTGAAGAAATTTCTTTCTTGTTTAGTATACATGAGCTTTTTTTTTTTTTTCAGCGTATAATGCATATTTGGTAGGTGAATACAAATACAATGTATTTGTATTTGGACAAAATGTATTTCTATTTGGACAAAAATGTGCACATGAATGAAGAAGAGAAGTAGAGATGAATATGAAAACTGACCTAGGAGTGAATTAATAAGATAATTAATAATTTTAATTATGTATATGGAAAACAGTGATCTCTAAAGACACCATCATCAGATATTTCCAAATGAAATATGTATTTGAATGTATGCATACAATTTCTATGGAATGTATGTTGTTTCTACAACAGATTGTATGAAACTTGCAAGCAAGGAAGTTTAGCTCTCTATGTGCTGTTTAGAATGGACACATCCATGAGGGAAGCTGCCCTTCTGTATGTAATGACACCTTCCTGCTCCTCTCAGAAAAGCAGGCAGAATGTTGTAGCAGCCTTGGAGTCCCCTTCTAGTGTCCTTTGCATGTACAGCTACAGTAACACACATTCGGGATTCAATTTCAATACAGAGGGACTAGATCTGCACTTCTTTCATGATTTTTTTTCATGTTATAAAACTTCATATCCTTCTGGTAATGTGTTGATTTACAATACGGTTGCCTGTAAGACAGATCTGAAAAGTACAGATGGAGGAAGGCATATATACAATTGCAGGGAGGGGCATATATAGCTAATATTCTTTGACATTCTAGGGCATACCCACACACAGTAAGTGTGACAAGTGTTTTGCTTTTACCAATAGATAACTTGAAGTCCCTAATACAAAGTAACCCTTTCCAATAATTCTGTAAGTGATCAAGAACGCAACATGCTGAAAATATCACCAAAGCCTAATCACTTAGGCCCAAGTTCAATGAAGTATTTAGGGCCAAACTTCCCATTAATTTAAATGGGAAATCAATGGGAAGTTAGGAGCCTAAATGCTTTGTTGAATCAGGGCCTCCGGGCTCAATTGAGATTCCCATAGTGATCACTGGAAAGACTTCCATTAAAGCTCTGGATTGTGTTAATCATTTCCATATCTGTCTGTTGGTACCTACCTGGTTCATTTACAACATTTATTTTGTGGGTTTTATTAGGGGCTAAGAGTGATACTTTCAAAGCATCTAAGATACAGTTAGACATATACTAGGACTTTGAGTAGAAGCTAAAGTATTTTCTAAAATCTTTCTAGTGCCTACCTGCATTTCTAGGTACATATCTACAGTAAAAGCTAGCACTAGTGATTGAAATACCCAAATCCTAAATTATACTTTCTCTCCTTTCCACCTCAAAACCATTATTTTAGAATTTCTATCTTGAATGCAACCCAGAATTTGAAGAATTATTGCAATAATTTTTCCTACCACTGTGTCTGATATCAATCAAAGACATTTGGAAAAGCAGCCTAGTTTGTGAAACTTCCTAATGGAATATTTTTAAGATGTTGAGGAATCTGGAAAAAAAAATGCAAGATTTCAAATTTTTCACTAATTATAAAATCTGATCAATAGAGATAGATAAATAATTAATTCTACATAATATCTTCTGGTTTGTTACTTTAATCCTACTGAGTAATTATTCAGTTTTATCTTACAATATTCCCCAGCCCATACTAACTGGCTTCACTTAAATAATTCACTACGGGCCAAGGCTTGATTGCACTGAAGTCAATGGCAAAAATCCTATTTTCTCCAGTGACAACAGCATTTAACCCTGAGGAACTGACCTTAAGGTTAATTAAATGTTTGAGAAAACCTGAGGTGATTTATAGTTTCATGCTGAAAGCAAGAAAAATTCACAGTTTTGCTAGGTTTTGATGTAAAAGAAGATAAAATCTAGAGCTCTCAAGCTGAGTTTCACTTTCAGTTTTTATTTTCTTTTAAAATCTGAAACTCAGAGAAACTCAGGTTGAGTGAAATGCACTATGTGGATTTCACCCAGATTTTTTTCTTGTAACTCCTTAAGAAGTTGGACCCACAAAGTTTTGTACACCTTTGCTTCTGTGAGCTCCTTCACACATCTGTACTAATAATCAGGCTTTTTATTACAGGTTTGTTTTCATGGTACTTTTTTACTGGAACTACTGCTAGCAGTTCTGAGTATATTTCTTCAATGCATGTAAACAGTTATGAAAGAAGAAAAAAAGAAAACCTTCAGTATACACGTTTAATGGAATGGACAGCATTAGGAAAGGAATGTTATATACTTGATTTGATTAATGAGTTTTGGGGAGATTATTTCACAGCTTGATTCATGTGCTTAAGGACTGTAAAGTAATTTAGAATCTAATTGCAATGTTTTCCAGAATGTTACATTGCTTACATTATCCTTATGGAATACAGAAATTCAAATCCATCCTCTAAGCTTTTTGATACACAGTAGCATGATTGATTTTGCTAGAAGGTAACCAGATTACACATGCAAGTATGTTATTAATTTAAAAATATTAAACTTTCTTCTGTATACGTTGTTAAAAATACCCAATACCAATATGTTAATATACAGATTTCTCAAGGCTTGCTGTAGAGTTCTGCTATTTAATAAAAGCAGGGAAAGATTTTTCCACTGTAATTGCATATAGAATATTAAAGATTAGACCTTGCATATAAAAATAATGGTAATTTTTCCTTTTGATTTCCTCAGCTAGTATCCACTCAGACAGAAGCTGACTATGTGTATCTATTTGGGAGTGGAAAAGGTACCACTGTTATGCAGAGTCTATAGCTGGGAAGGAGTAGTATTTACCAGCAGCTATACAAAAGAACACAAGCACTGAAATCATCAAGAGCTGTGTAAGCAAAGAGATCAAACTGAATGGAAGCTGTGATGTTGAACTGAAGTCATGCGCACAGATTTCAAGACTTTATAACTTCTCTGATTCCATGAAGAGGCTTTTTTCATAACAAAAAGAAGCAGAAAGCACCTAAAACAGCTCACCAAGTTGCATGATTCAGCTGTTCTAATAGTAAGATGATCTTTGTCCTCAGAGCAAAATGCTGAGAATAGGAGAAAGGATGTTCAAGAATTGCTTGAACATCTTGGTTTTCTGAAGCTCTCTGTTGCTCGCCCATGCTCTAATATCACTGCTGTGTTCTTCGTATTTGGCAAAAGGGTCCAGATTTTTCTTTTCCTCTGTGTCCCTGACCAGGAGTTAGCAGAACGAAATCATGACCACAGACCCAAAATGGATATAAAGGAAGACCTTTAACAATGAGCTAGATGTAGACACCCAGAGCAAGAGAAAAGGTAGTGAGCTCTTATCTTTAGTGCATTGCTTTATCTCTTGCTCCTGGGTATCTACATCTGGCTGGCATTTTATGTATTTTCTCTTTCCTCCTACAGCATATTTTTCAGGTTCTCTTCTTTCAGTTTGCCTTGAATTACTGACCTTTAACAGAAAAAAAATATATTTCAGGAGGAATTTTCTGAAACCTAGACATTTAGAGAGACGTATTCTACTGTCAGTGTCCCTGATGATGCAGAACTGAGTCCCAGGTTATTAGAGTAAAACCTGCTTTTTACAGAGACAATAGGTTTTTTGACTGTACAACCACTATTTAAACTTGGAGTAGGCTAATCAAAGGTCACAACATTTAAAAGAGTCTCTCAGTGTCACGGTTTCTCTTTTCTCTCTTCTTACTTGGGGCTGATAGGGGATGCTTTGGCCTGCTGTAGATTCCATGTCTGTTTTCAGAAATTCTATCTGACCTTCAGTTTCCTGCATATTTTTAAGGTCTGTCAGTGTGCAATAATATCTAAAGTCTTATTTTTCATGCTTATGTTCTGCTAATTGTCATGTATATGTTAGCTTTGTCAGAATGGCTTAAGAGGAAGTGCTGAAAGTAAGGGGTTGACCACTGGAAAAGAATGACCTTTAAAAAGGAAAGTACAGCTTGATAGGGACGAAGTATCAAAATTTCCTCCTTCATTTACAATCTGTTGAAAGCCAACGCTTCTTTGTTTTTGAAAATGCTATCAGAGGATTGTTTTTCTCTATTTTATTCTCTCCTGTAAGCATAGATACTGCAGAGGATCTAGAACAGTGAGGAGGCTGTAAGATAGACTTGACTTTGCTGAAGACAAATAGTTGTTGGTATTTTGAGATACTATCTATTGAGAGGTGGTGGAGTCACCATCCCTGCAGGTGTTCAAAAAACATGTAGACAAGGCACTTTGGGACATGGTTTAGTGGGCATGGTGGTGTCGGGTTGACGGTTGGACTGATGACCTTAGAGGTTCTTTCCAACCTTAATGATTCCTAGTTTTTACTTTCATTAAAAAATAATCCAGCCACCAAGCCAGGAAACATGAAATTAATTATTACTCTACCCTTAATTGGCTTAGTGGTGGACTTGGTAGTGTTAGGTTAATGGTTGGACCTGATGATCTTAAAGGTCTTTTCCAACCTAAACAATTCTATGATTCTGTGTATTAAGTATTGTGGAAAAGAGGATGCCTCAGTAAGATATAGCACAGTGATCAACACCAGTCATCATCACCAGTAATTACCACAACACCAGGCAAATTGTAGAAGAAGAAGAATACTTAGATTCTTGATAATTGAAGTTTCATTACTGAGCCTCTTAAAAATTACTCTCCCCGGAGAACTGTAATTATCTAAATGCTCTGTACTCCTTGTCTTCCTTTCTCCTGAATTTTTCCCCAGTTGTTACATGGCACTGAAAACTTGACTCACAGATTGAAATCCATGAATTCCGAAGAATTGGGAATCTATCTATGCATGATCAGTTATTTTATAAGCTAACAGTAAACATTTTGTATATATTTGGAGATCAGAAAAAGAGAAGGAATGCCCTGGGTTCCATCTAGTTATAATGCACATACTGAAGGCTACATTTGATATATGTAATTTTTAGTAGATGTGTCTGAATATAGCACTGGGCAACATATTTCACATTATTTTACACTCCTTTCCCCAGGAAAGTGAAAAAACACACTTTTCAAGTTTATTTTTTCAGCTTATGCAATGTTGCAAATTAGTGTGTTTCTTAGCTATGTTGAGGAAAATAATTCTGAGCAAATAAAGAGAAGTATTTTAAAAGAGGAGTCAGTAGTGTAAGTCCCTAGTCTATGTTTTACCCACTGGTGATATTAGAAAGCACCTAAACCAGAATGGAACATCGATGAGATTTTTAGCCTTGGATAACTTAGGGACTATTTGAATAATCCTGTTATGGGAACCTTTCTACTTGCTCTGAGTCAATTGCAGGTTTAAGCTGCAGCTGTTCAACAGAAGACTATGAAGTATTAAATTCTTAAGAGTTTGCAGAAGAACATTCCAGCTTCTGTCCATTGCTCAGGAAGTTTATAATTCATATGATTTTTTTGTAAACAATTTTGGAACATATATCAAATTTGAGTGTATCAAAGGTTTTGCTGGTACTTTTCTATCAGGCAGCTAAATCTTTCGGTTGGATATGTTCTTACACAGTGAAAGCACTAAATCTGGGAGAAACCTGACTTTTGCTTTCTGATTCATATTTAAAGCTGTGGGGTGTGATCAAAACCTGCACAAAATTTGACCCTTGGTACCGAACAGTGAGTTAAAAATCTGCCAATTTTGTTGGCAAATGGGGAACCCCTCCCCATTTGGGGGTACTGCGATCGAGTGGGTTTTTAACTGGTGCAGCACATCTTTATTTACAACTGTTACGTACTCAAGCACAACTTGTAAAGGGTGTTTTTTCTAAAACTTTCCATGTGATACAGCTCTATATATTATATTACACTTATAAAATCCCACCAAACCCTTATGAATTAAAAGATAATTAGTGGTTCAAAACACATAAGACATTAGGCCAGAAGTGTCAAAAATGTCATGAAAGGCCATAAATCATAGTATACTTGCATTGATCCCTTATATAGTTAGTTTTTAAATCATCTCTTTAACACCTTGTAAATGTACAAACAACTATGAACCCAAGGGAAACTTTAATATGTTTTTCATACATATTTTAATTTCATCTCAAAGTACTGGCTGCATAAAAATTAAGTCAGACTCACAAAAACTCATTGATTTCCTCTGGATAAAACCCATCTGTCCAAACTAATTTA
This sequence comes from Pelecanus crispus, assembly GCF_030463565.1. Taxonomy (NCBI): domain Eukaryota; kingdom Metazoa; phylum Chordata; class Aves; order Pelecaniformes; family Pelecanidae; genus Pelecanus; species Pelecanus crispus. The sequence continues at coordinate 31,279,934 of NC_134650.1, forward strand.
GAACCTTTTTGAAGCTGTAAAGTTAGTCATGCAACACTGAGGTCATTATGGACATCCTGTACTGTAGGAACTCTAGTGTAATTTTAAGAAGGTAATTTTGTTATATTTACTGTATTTAAATACAGTGCTACTTTTAAGGAACAAAAGCCTTACTGTGTAACTGTATTGAAAGTAAACCAGAAGCTGTGAAAAGTGAGATCTGTTCTTTTCCTTGTGATTAATGCACCTTTCTGCCAAAATTGAAACTTCTTAACTGAGCTCATTTAATACAAAGTAAACGAATTCTGCTCTTTGGATTTGATCCGCTGGCTAAGCTCTATAGATAAGGGTCTAACAGTGAATAGCTTTCATTCTAAACAAAGGATGTTTTGATAGAAAGGTCAGAGCTAAGGTCTTTTATATTGTGATAACAGGAAAGGGAAATGACATATTAATGGCAATTCATGCCATGGTGGTCTGCTGAACATGGTGGATCCAAAAGAAAAAAAAAAGTCTGCAGTGCTATTTTTTTAAGGACATCAGTTTTTAATTGGTCTTATTTTGAATGACAATTTCTTTCATTACAGTTGGCAAGACAGAGGTGCCAAAATGCACAACACTACTACCACAGGGAAGATTGAAAAAATTGTCTGTATTGATCTGGATTCTGCCCTCAAACATTTTGCTGCCAACCAGAATATTAAGCAGGCTTAGCCCCTGTGAGTCACACTTGTAACAAATGGTGATCTGTAGCTAATTTTTATAATGTGATAGACTTTAATTACATGCTGAATCACTTGAATAGGGCAAATAAGTTTAAATTAAGAGGTTCTCACTGTGGCTCAGGACACGTACAACATGTTGCGTGCTTTATGTGCAGTGTTTATGATTTTGGGAACAGAATTTGTCATAGCAGAAGCTTCATAGCTTCTGCAATAGAAAGCATAGGGAGTTTTAAAACATTTCTGCACATTAAAAATAAAAGCTGTTGTGCAGCTGTAGGACTAATTCTACCACAGAAATCTTTATTCTGAGACAAACAAAATGATGTGATTAGGCTAGGCAGTCACTTCAGTGAAGATACTCAAAATGGTTATTCCACTCCTCTTCCCAACCTCCCACCCCCTTCCCTTGGGTCAGGCTGCTTTATCTAGAGCCAGCTGATGTTATCTATAATGCCAGCAGCTTCTTACATATCCACATTGAGTCCAACAATTTCATGACATAGAATGATATTGTAGATTCCCATGTTACCTAATGAAGTCTGAACTGAATAGTATTTCTTTTATGCTTAGTAGAGTATCAACACAGAAAACAGCAGGATCAAGTATTCAAGAAGCAGTGTAGGATGACAGCAGAATAGTACATTTTTCCTGTTCATGTCTCACATCTCCAAAGAGAAAACTTCCCCTTGCCTGCTTCCCGCCCTTCTCCCTTGAGATGCATTCCCCAGTAGTCAGTCACTTTGCATGTCAGGCAGCAACTGCTGAATTGGCAGTGTTAGCAAAAGACACTACTCCTTGCTACTATATCCAAGCACTGTAAGCTGCACTCTCCTTTTCTAAACTACCACAGCACAAATAATGCCATTATATTTGCTTGAAAAGGCCTGTCAAGCACTTTGATGACACCAGATAATTCTGAAGAGCATCACACAGGAAAGACACCAGAAACCAAACAACCCCTGCTACACTCATGTCTGCTATTTTAATGACCTCCCACCCCCAGACAGAAGATTAGGACCAATCTTATCATTTGCAAAGTGGGATATTGCATGCTATCTCTCTGGAAAATCTTTTAATAGTACACAAGCCCATCTTAGAAATGCTTTGTTATGCCATCTAGGAGCAGCTCTGGGAAAGTGTTCTTTAAAAAAAAAAAAAAAAAAAATCAGCTGCACACAACTGATTTGAGTTCCAGCAGAGAGAAATGCAGAAGCTCTAAAAATGTTGCTTACTCAGGAGAGAAACTGTGTGCTTCTAAGCCATGTAGTGTGAAGATAGTTACACACCTGAGGTGCACACCAGGTTGATATAACCCAGCTATTAGGCAAGAAGCAATAGGAATACAAATAATTAAATCCTCCTTTCAGTACATCAGTATAGCCCTTTGTCCAGTGTCTATTCCCTTGTTTTAGTGCGACCCAGCTGGATGGCTGTACTGTTCCTGCAGGGAAGGAAAATATAGGACCTAGAACAAATAGCTTTTCCTGAATCTTGCTGGAATCCCAGCTCAAACTCTAGTCATGATGAATATCCTCTCCACACCTCCTGTCTTCCCAGTTAATAATTCTCAGAGATCTCAAATAGCAGGCACTACTATCTGTTCACAGAATTTGCCAGCTATCCTGCTCAGAAAAGAAAATGTCTGCAAAAAATGATATTCCATAGTATCATTCTACTATATTTCCTACTATTTTCCCATAGTACCTGGTGTCTCTCTCAGTCTTTCTTATTATACCCTACAGTGGTGTGAAAAACTTATTTCAAATGGTTCTTACTTGGGTAGCCAAACACTGTTATTTTACTGAAGTGTGATTTCAACATAAATGTTTATCTTTTTACTCAATGACACTAAATGATATCTGAAAAAGTAAGATATCAGCTAACATTTTGTTTTAGAGAAAGCTTTTAAATGAAGAACAGTCTGGATACTAGTGAAGTATATGCAAGTGAATAAATGTGATATCACTTTAATTTTTTTTAAGTTATGAAATAATAAACAGCTCTTTATGAGATAGTTACATTTTGTCAGATTTTAATCTTGTCAAGGAATGAAAAATGTTTCCGATTTTGTAGTCTGTTACCAAGTAGTAGTAATTTCTTTCAAAATCATTCTTCCTTTTAATAGGTAGCTAAGCGCCATAGGAACAAGGCAGTAGTGTTTTCTAAAATGTTTTAGGAGTCCTCTGCATTTTTTTCAGCTCTCATTACAGATATATAATTTAGCTCCTGCATCTGATCAATCACGCTACAAAAAAATAAACCTGATATGCAAAGTTTTTACCAGTGCCAAAATTCATGAAAGTAAACGAAACTGCATTTATTTATTTGCTACTTAAATAAATTAAGAGAACAGCATACTCAGGAAACACGATTTGAGAGATGACTTGATTGTGAAATAACTTCTCTAATAACTGCCACAATTACAAATGATTGTGCAGTTGTAGGTGACATCAAAGACAAGACCGTTGTGAAAGTCAGTGTCTATGTGCATGTAGCACTTCTTTTATAACCATATTCTAGAAGATGGAATAGGCATCTTTTGAAACCACACTGCTCTTGACTGAGCTACTAATTGTACAAGACCGATTTGGATCAATATGCTTAAATGATGGACAATTTGTTCTTCCATGGCTCCCACTTCATTCTGTAAACTGGGAAGAGAGCAAGCAGAGCTCAAGGGACGTGTAAGTGATATTCTGCTACATAGAAGGGTGAATTTAATCCTCAGAGCTGACCCTGTCACGTAGAGGTAGCATAGCAATCTTCACTCATCAAATCCCTTTGCAAGTACAAACTAAGTAGGATTTTCTTTAGCAGTCTTTTCCCACTAGCTAAGATTCCACTCTTGTTCTTAATCTTTAAAAAATAAAAGCCAGTGGTAAAATTAATAATGAAGGAGTAATGTACTTGTGGCAAATGTGTCAAGAAACGCCCAAATTTTTACTGAATGGTGAAAAAAAGGTGTATTCATTTACCCCATCTTATTTTTCCTGCTATCATAGTTTTTATAGCACTCTCAAAAATTCCTGCCTTATGCTGTCCTCTTCAGTGTTTCTTTATCTCTGTCTTTGAGGGGATAGTTCATCGTAAAAAAGGGGAACACATTGGAACAATAAAATTGTTCCTTATATTCTCCAAAAAGAGTCTTCTTTGCAAGGTCCTCTTTAAAAATGCATCCGTCACACTCTATGAAACATTTTATATGACTCTGTTTTCATATCTGGTAGTCCTAATGTTTCCCAAGACATAACTGTGATATAAGAAGGTACTACTGTCTCTGTTATAGTGAGGGGAAATTAAAGTACAAAGTGGCTATGTGAATTGGCAAAATCACAGAAGAGGCCTATGGGGGAGTAGGAAATTGAATACCAGCCCTGTAGCTAAAACAGCATGTCAGCCTTCTCTTTGAAAGGAATAAATGGTCCTGGAACTACTGAATGATTATTGAAATCAGTATGCAAGAAATAAAAAATAGATGTTTGTTACTTTTTGCAATATTTTTGCCCTGAGCTAAGGTTTATATTTCAAATTTCAAAACTGATGTACTTTCAAATGACAAAAATAGGCAGATCTTCAAGCAGAAAAAGCAAAAGATACTAAAACTATAGAATTCTGAAGAAATCAATGTAAATCTGTCAGATACTTGATGGTAAAGCATCTCACATATGGCATTTATATATTTATGTAATTTATATGTAATTTACACACACATACAGACACACATTCTATTCCATAAGAGTTGTCCTCCTTCCACCACTTCTGACTTCATTGTTAAAGGCATTTTCTGTCAGGGCAAGACATGTTATTAAAAGTGGACTTCAGATTTTTTGTACAATGTCTTGATGACAAAATATGCCCTCTTGTTCCATGTTAGTCAATACTTCATGCACACCTTTCATAACTTTATTTATTAGTATTCATCACATAATTAATTTCTATTTTAGATTGATAGGATTATAACAATTGAAAAGTACCCAGGGTTTTTAGAAACAGATTCAGTATCAAATATCTTCGCAGTTATAAATTACAAATGTACACACTTGCTAATATTGCATGTTCTTCATGATCTTAACAACCTTATTTTAGTACATGATGGTTCTGAAATGCCAAGACTGAAAAAAAATCAAGCGGCCAGAACATGGCATATTTCTGTATGATATTCAATGCTAATTATTAGCTACGTTGAGGAGGTCTGGAGCTGTTATAATACTGAAGTCATTAGCCTGGCTGCTTATAACCTATTATTTAACTACAGCGTAGCATTAAAGAGTCAGCTAGCTACTTGTGCTACTCAGGGAAAGACATTTATCACCAAACAGAAATTATATACACTGGTTTTCCTGACATTTTGCTCAGCTCTTCACTACATATTGGAAACCATGATTACTAAATTGTTTGTTAAATTCACCATAAAGTGTAATGAATTAGAGAAATACACTTTACTAAGAATTATATTTAACAGAGATGAGCCTATGTCCTAACAATAATATTCATGCTCAGAAGGAAAGAGAATTTAGTAGTAGGCAGCTTCCTACTATGAAATGAAATGGTTAAAAACAAAACAAAAGAAAAAAACCCTCTGCTTTTTCTTACCCTGGTTTTACTTTTATGTCTAAAATCAGAAATACAGATAGTTGAAATCTTAATGTCATTGCAATGAAAATGTTTTGAAACTTCATTAGAATTTCATCTTCCTCTCTTTGGGACATTTCTCACCCAGTTCATTTCAGACAATGACAGCCCTATAGTGATCTTCTAGTGACATTCAAAGAACTTTTTTCCATTGTCTTGTCATTCAATTCATCCATTTTTATACTTCTGAGGATTTGTTTACTAAAATCTAACAATTTTAAGGCTCTTCAAAAGAATTTGCATCTTTCTGAATCAATTTGTTCTGTTCTCATACATCTTCAGTTTTCAGACATTAATCTATGAGAAAACTTTACAATATGTTATAAGTTAAAGCTGTAAATTGAGGATTAAATTTGCACCTGAGCAGAACCTTCTGAGTGTTGCAAAATACCAGTAACTTTTGTAGCTACATTTATTTGATGTCAAGAAAAAGGAAGAAAGACTACAAGTTGGAATAATTAGTATTGGAAACTAATCTTCACATTGAACTCTAATGGAAATGAATGGGGGAGTTTTTGAGAGAGACTTTTAATCACCACTTTTATAAATAGTGAATCTCTTATCAGTGCTTCTTAAACCCTTCATTGTTTTTTTCTTTTCAGACTTTTCCTTTTCTTTAGGATTTTGAACTGGTTCTTCTAGTCCTAACAACGCACAATTTAAACACACAAATAAAATCTAAAATCTTTGAAAAAATAACTGGAAGGGAAAAGATGATACCTAGTACAATACACATTAAACTCACTATAACCTTGAGAACAAAATGAGTATGTGCAATGGCCGTCAGCCCAGTCCAGTTACCAGTGAATGAACTGGTAATGCCTGGAGTTAAGCTCATGTCTTTCTAAAGAACTTTAGCTAAGTGCTATAAAAAAATCAGTATCTTCTCTGAATTAGGCTTGTAAGTGATACATCAAAATTGCTTGAACCTTACAGCTCAGTAAAAAGTTCAGTTCCATGATAAGCCACTTTGACAGAGGATAAGAAGAATATGATAGACCCTTGCTAATTTAAGTACCCTGAGAACATATCAAATGTGGATGAGTTAAAGTTCATATTAATGCACCCCAGTGGTCGTTATTTAAGTAGGTATTATTCAGATATTCTGTTCAATTATATTCTATCTTAAAAAGGTAACACATTTCTGATGCCAGAAACTTGGCATTTTGACTGGTAATACATTGAGTCTATACAGAGTGAGAATTTAACCGAAAAAGTTTAATGCCTTTAATACAAAAATGAGGAAGTATCAGAACTTTTAGAAATGTATGTACATGTTGTGGTACCCAATTTTTAATCTACAAACATTTCAATTTACAGGAATACTTGCGTCCTCCCATGTGATAGAGGAATGGTTACTTTTTTCTTCAGTGCTATTTATCTCATTGTAGTAAAACAGTACTTCCCTGCTGATCAACATTGATATCATATCACTGGTAATAGAAGCTACTTCTGAAGTGTATGGAAGATCAGTATAATCGAAAATCAATGATCTAAACTGAGGCTGGTTGTTCTATAATGCGGTTTATGTAATTTGATAATGCCAATCCTAATGGAGTTAAATATAATCTATCGAAATTTCAGGATGCAAGGGTCAATAGGGAGTGCAATGCCTCACTTCCCAGCAATTACCACTTATTACTGGGGCAGTGCTTTTGCTTTGCTGTTCTGCTTGCCTCAATAAATAATATTTGGAGACCCTGCAGCTGCAGTCAATAGAGTACAGTTTTATTGTCACAGCTTCACAGTTAGATCAATACCAACTCTTCTGAGACACAGGAGAGAACCACCACACGCCAATCTAATGAAACCATGTGTTTTTATGATTCTGAAATTATACATTTTATTCATTGCTCATGTTTAATGTCACTGTTGCTTTTAACAGGGCTCCTTTGACTAAAATTTTATGTGCCCTTCACATGACATTTATGTGTACAAAGAAAGGGAATTTGTGTTCTGAAAATGAGTTATAGTGAACCAAAATTGCAAACATTTCCTGATTTTTTTCCTGATGTCGGCTTCAGTTACAAGATTTCTCTACATTGCTGTTGTAGGGTTTCAGAATAAACTAGAAAATAACCAAAGTGTCTAGGTGGACCTCATGCTGCAGTTTAAAATCCATTAAAGGGCAATGTAAGCTTCACTCTTTCAGGAGTATGATGCTGGACCTCAGAACAAAAAGTGGTTAAAAAAGTTGATGATTTTTAAATAAGTCTAAAAATAAATCTGCATCTTCATGACATTTTACATGTGACAGCTTGCTCTGCAAACACTGGGCTCAGAGGTTGGCTATGCAACTCTAAAAGAAGCTTAAATGACTTAAAGGAACAAGTTCCATCGAAGAACGCTGGGCGCAATTCAAGAAGTGCATTTAAGGTGCACGTTAAATTCTCTTGTGCAAAAAATCAGTAGCGATGTGAATAAGCATCAGGGAGTGTGAGCTGGTGTAAGGAGTTTTGATTTAAATCAAGAAGGTATTGCTTGTGAACTCGTTCAAGAGTATGTGAATCTTCTTCTTAAGTGGGACATAGACTTTCCTACTATGCTGTCTAAATAGATATAATAAATAGTGATGGACAATATTTATAAGCTGAGACTTGCACAAACAAGACAAGTTTTCTCTTCCTGCTTTTCATCACAATTGTGTATAAGGTAAACAAAAAAAGCATCGACAGCTCAAATTTAATAAATGAAAGAGGTTCTGGAAGAAAATTACAGCCCTTCTAGGTTAATAAGAAATAAAACATACAAAGAAAGTCAATACAAAAGGAAAGGTATAGAAAATGTCTTTACGTTGCAGCTATTTTCACTAATGTTTGCTTTTAAATTACATGACCATTTTCCAGGAAATACGTTATATCATGGAAGCAATTTTCTTTATAATTATTTTTCAACTATTACTTGTATTTTTTACATCTCATGCGAGTGATGATTCATCACAGGATTACAGAAATAAGGTGATCAGTCATTTCCATGGGGTTAACATAGACGTGCTTTCAGTGAATGCTTTGGGAACACCAAAAGCTTAATTTTTGCTGCTGGTAAAAATCCCACAAGATGTATATAGACACTGAAAGTCTGTTCAATGATTTAAAGTCAGGTAAAAAAGGTGAGGAAGGATTTCAACGTTTTTTAAAACAGAGACCCTCTTTCCAACACCTTCAAGAGGGAGTTTTCCTTTGCAGTAGCATAAATATTTATAACACTCACCACCACCTGCACAATCATCCCCATAAACTGATATGCTCTCATAACTACTGGTAATGAAACGTATTTTACACTACAAGCCTTTGGCAATGTGTCTATGTAGTACAGACATTATCAAAACAAGAGCACCAGCAAGCTTACTACTGCGGCACAGCTATTGGCTATTTTAAGGTGTTTTCTTTCCCAGACAGACATCTCACATGCACATATGTGTGTATACAAAACTACGGGAAGCAGCGTTACCTAGAAGCTAGGGCAGAGTCTTGGGATTCAGGTTCTAAATTTTTGGGAACTTTATCTTTTCATAACTCAAGTCACTACTTGTAAAATAGAATACTGATACCTGATTATTTTCTGTGCTTTGAAATTAACGAATGAAAAATGGCATGTATGAAATAAGCACTCTATGAATAGTGTATTTATATTTGTATGTATCTAGGTTTTCAAATGACCAGTTTGGAGCTGACAATATATAGTTATTTTATTGTAAAATAACTATGCTCGTTCTCTTTGGGACACCTAGAATATCACAGTTACTGAAGCAAAGTTACTTAACTACTTCAGCAACTATTTGGGACAGCCAACAATTTTTAAGGCATCAAGAATAATTTTGAATTTAAATAATAATGTCAAAACAGAAAAATGAGAATTAATAAATTTCTCAATTTCAAATCTTTCTAGAAGGTATCGTTATTTAAAATAATGGCTAAGATCCAAAATTATCTTTATAACATATGAGTGGTCTTTGTGGGTTTGTTGGTCATCATCCAGCTTTATATAGTTTCAACATTTTTATAATGGAATAAGTAGGATAAAATTCCAGGTTTGCAGTAAAATTTTGGCAGACCAAACATTCACCTTTATGTTCAACTGTAAAAATCTTCTCATTGTACATAAAAAATAAAAAATAACTAGTTATGTACAATGATAAAAGAATCTGGATAAGGACCATGAAATAATAAAAGTTGATCCAAAGCTCACTGAAGACAATAGAAGTCTCTTCTACTGATTACAATGGATATTGTAGGATCCTAAATGGGAAAATTAAGGCTTTCATCCAGTGAAGCACTTAAACATGAGAGTAGTCTCACTTAAATCTCATTGAAAACCTCTTAGTTTTGATTTTAGCAGGATTACTTGCAGGGTGAGAAACGATCCAGTATGAGCAGGGATGACAGAATATAGCCTCTGGAGTCATATACCTAGACCAGATCTTTCTGTCAAGGAATGCAGAGTCTGTATCCACATCTTTAAATAGTCATAGAGGCTACTCTAGCCTAGCTGAAGTACAGTTGATGAAATGTTGCCAAGCTGAAGAATGGAGTAATTCTCATAGCGTGCTATCGCTGCCTTCACAGAAGGAGGTTGGTCGCTATGCTACCTCATGCACAAGCTGTTCCCAGCCTTCCACTACCACATTAGTTCTGCTGCTAAGTTTGCTGGATCACTCAGACAGATGTTTGTTTCATAATGAAGAGCAACCAAGAAATTTGAAGAAGGGACTTTTCCCATGAGTAGACGTTTTGACCATCTTTGTACCTTATTTCTTCTCTAAGAATATGATAGGGAAGTTTTGTAGGATAGAACAACTTGTATTTTAGCAAGATCACACATGACAGCAGGAGGGAGGCTATTATTTAGGTATGCATTAGTACAAGCAAACAAGAAAGCACAGCTTATTCCTACATAAAAATAATCCATACTGTAAAAACTGAGGCCAAGATTAGGATATTGCTGTAAATACAAAATCTTCCACTTTTTAAAGAATATACCGGTGTAAGTTCACTCCTTGGTTATCAACAGAAGTACACACAATATGAGTAGACATTAGAGTGGTGTAGTATTTTCTTTTTAAACTGTCATATATAGGCACTGGTTATGCAGTGAAAATAGAACAGCTAGAAAAGCTCTGCTCTGCGAGTCCTTGTATCCCTGACATGCAAAACTTAAAGGTGGAAGAAACCTAAAATGAAGAGACTATACATTAATTGTTGAGAAAAGTAGAATCCAAGAGCAAGAGAGACACATTTGTGTGGTTTTTTAACGTATCACAGGAAAAATGAGATTACTGTTGCATATAGAAGTGTTCTGTTGTACCGACATTTTTTCCTAACAAAAACATTTTTAGGTGGAGAAATGCTCATATATTTTACAATGAAATGTTATTTAAAATGGCTGTGTCTTGGGAAATGAATGGGATCTTATATTGTCACTGAACATATTGAAAGGGACTAAAGACCATAAGTTAACTCCTTATGGTTCTCATTTGAAATGTGTCAAAGCATCACTAGAACTAGATAATTCATTACAATCCAGTGCAGTTAAGCACCTCATAAAGTTAATATTCAACACTTGTATTTACAGCACTTTCACTTAAGTAGGTTTTTAGGCATGTTGTTTAAACCAAACTAGTGTTGACACAATTATTTCATTTTGCCTTGTGTCAGTATGAGATAATCATATTTTTCTTTATTGAACGCTTTCCCAGAGTCAGACCAATTACTTGTGTTATAGCACAATAGAGCAACAACTGAAACACACCATTCCCACTGGGGAGGACATGGCATGTATGAAAGGACTAGAACTTTCAGTCCTTTTTCTTAGTCTTCCAAGAAATAATGTCTCCCTTCCGCTTTATAAAAAAGCACAGTATGGGACTAGGGCAGAATTCCTTTTTTTTTTTCTTGAAAGTTATACAACTTCTGTTTTGCTATACAAGGGATCTAGAGCTTTTCCACGCTTTTCATTATGAACGACAGAAAATAGGCTGCAGTTTTCATCTTCCTTACCTATGCATTACATAGAAGAGGAGAAAATACACCAGCAGATGTATAAATCGTTTGCTACTGTCTTACATTTCTCCTCCAAAATGAAAATATTTTGACAATGAAGTGATATCCAGGTTGCCTAGATTAATCTCTTAGTTATTCCACAGAGTCCTACTGCAATCCACTTCATCATTTTCCCTGTAAAATTGTAAAAAAAAAAAAAAAAATTATGTAAAAAAATCTTCCTTGTAAAAACAGGCAATAGTTCTGACCTTTATATTGCCTTTCATGATGTAAACACTGCAGACAAAGAATACAATGATATTTATAAAATGCTAGCACATGATCTTAGTTTGGATGCAACAGCAGAAATAATAAACAACAGTGTTGTTATTGCAGTAAACATGGCATAAAAATGTGTGTGGGAAAGTTTGTAGTAAGAAGAAAATTTTTTTTACACTTATTTTTTTAAACTAGTCTGTTGTTTTCAACTTTATCAGTTGACCTAAGAAAAGATATTGCCACTCCTTAAAAAACCTATTGTGAAAAATGAATAGTAATAATGATCATAAGCTATCTTTGAAATGCTTCTATCTAGGATTGTGTAAAACTATGATAGCAGAAAAGAAATAGAATGAAAATATTATCTATAGTCCATTGCAATTATTGCTTGAAACGACAGACAATTACGTATGATTTGAGGGTGTGCCGTTATACTACTTCTGGAATTAATTCACGCATTGGTTGTTTTATGTATACTTTCTGATTCTGTTCAGTGTCACAAAATATATTGAAAACTCTTAACACCTTTTAAAACTCGATTCACTTCTGATGCAATAACAGAGATTGGTCCAATAAAGTGGAACGAAAATCCATTTGTGAACCTTTTTGCTGAAGTATATTAAAAAAAATCTCCTGTTATTTGAGCTTACCTTATAAAATGTTTACATGCCATTAAATAGTACTAACATCTCCTGTGTAAATTAAATGGGCTGTGATGTTCCCTATGTCCTAAAGAGCAGTAGTACTTGAGGCTATAAAAATACCTTCATGTAATAAATCAAATGCTCTGCTCCTAAAACTGGAATTATAAAAATAAAGGGACACAATCCCTGCCTAATTAGCTTGTCTGTACACACATTGCTCTGCAAGCACTATAAACAAAAGTATGTTTAAACTACAGTAGTTCCTACAACTCAGCTTATTTTAAGAGCTAGTACCTGGTGCAGGAGAGAGAATTTACTTTTCAGAATAATTTTGAGAAAAAAATTTAAAGTCTGTGTGCTAGTTTGTTAAAGATTTTTCCATCTATATAAAAGGTAGCGGGTAGCACTGTTTGACAGTATAGAAGTCTGACACAACAGACTAAATTCAGAGGGGAGGCAGGGAGTGAGGTAAGTTGATCCTTTTCATGCTCATTTAAAATACTTGCTTTCATCCATTTACTGATGTGTAAGTGGAAGGCAGTCTAACCTGGCATGAAGGCAGGTACAAATGTTAAGCTGAACTACAAACCTTTTTTTCCTCTCAGTTTACATGTTTCTGCATGCCCTGTTAGTTTCTTTCTTTGTTACATTCCTCTCCCCTGAACCCTTTGCAAATGAAGTTTGCCAACATGAGAGTTTGCCAAACCTTTGTGTTGCCATTTAGTTTCACTTTTGGAAATAAGGCTTCAGTTGTATAGACAAGTAGTATCTTTAGGTAAGCCTGTTCTACAAAGAATAAAATGTATGTTGTAGTGGCTGAGGGGAGCTCACCTGAGCCATTTTATCTGCTAGAGCCACTTTTCTGTCTACTATGAGATTTAGTGTTACTGAAATTTAGCTAAGAGCTGAAAGAATTACTCCAGTGAGGAAAAGGTTTTGCACAGTGCATATCTTTTACATTAAAATATAATTTGAAATTAATTGAATCAATATACAGTAGTTACCATAAATAAATGGCACGCATTCTTACTTAGCTCTCACCTAGACTGATCCTTACATGAGTATTTATTGACTGTATCACCACAAGTTGAATTATCTGAGGTTAAAACTGTTCCCATCTGTGCTAATCGTTGGAGTAACAAAATGTTGTGGTGGCTGCAAGCTGAACTGCTCTCCCATTTCCTTGAAGATGAGCGCACAAGAAAAGTGCTCCAGCTATGAAGCTAGTTTGTATTAGAATTTTTTTTATTAGAAAAATAAACTTGAGCAAGTAACTCTTTAAAGATACAAAACGATTAAATAGGTTGAAAACAAACCTCCTCTCTGCCCACCAGGGCTTTGCAGAATTGCTCCTTTTCTCCATCCTGCTTTCCCATCCAGCAACATCAGTGCCCTCAGAGGTTACAAAAATCTCTGCGGAGTCCCCTTCTGATCCCTAGAAAACTCATCCTCTTCATAGAATCATAGAATCACAGAATCAATTAGGTTGGAAAAGACCTTTAAGATCATCCAGGCCAACCATTAACCTAACACTACCAAGACTACCTCTAAACCAATTAAGGGTAGAGTAATAATTTCATGTTTCCTGGCTTGGGGGCTGGATTATTTTTAATGAAAGTAAAAACTAGGAATCATTAAGGTTAGAAAGGACCTCTAAGATAATCAGTCAAACTATCAACCCAACACCAACACCACCATGCGCACACTAAACCATGTCCCAAGGTGCCACATTTACCCATTTTTTGAACACTTAGAATCATAGAATCATAGAATGCTTTGGGTTGGAAGGGACCTTTAGAGGTCATCTAGCCCAACCCACCTGCAGTGAGCAGGGACAGCTTTAACTAGATCAGGTTCCTCAGAGCCCCATCCAACCTGACCTTGAAGGTTTCCAGGGATGGGGCCTCCACTACCTCTCTGGGCAACCTGTTCCAGGGCTTCACCACCCTCATTGTAAAACATTTCTTCCTTATATCCAGTCTAAATCTATTCTTCTTTAGTTTAAATCCATTATTCCTTGTCCTGTCACAACAGGCCTTGCTAAAAAGATTGCCCCCTCTTATAAAAGATCCTTCCTATAGGCCCCCTTGAAGTACTGAAAGGCTGCAATAAGGTCTCCTCGCAGCCTTCTCTTCTCTGGGCTGAACAACCCCAACTCCCTCAGCCTGGCCTCGTAGGAGAGGTGCTCCAGACCTTGCATCATTTTTGTGGCCCTCCTCTGAACCTGCTCCAACAGGTCCATGTCCTTCTTGTGCTGAGGGCCCCAGAGCTGGACGCAGTACTCCAGGTGAGGTCTCACCAGAGTAGAGTAGAGGGGCAGAATCACCTCCGTTGACCTGCTGGCCACGCTTCTTTTGATGCAGCCCAGGATATGGCTGGCTTTCTGGGCTGCAAGCACACATTGTTGGCTCATGTCCAGCTTTCCATCTACCAGTAAAGCTGGACCACCAGGGATGGTGAATCCACCACCTCTCTGGGCAGTCTGTTCCAATGCTTGACTACCCTCTCCATGAAGAAATTTTTCCTAATATCTAATGTAAACCTCCCCTGATGCAGCTTGAGCCCGTTTCCTCTCTTCTGATTGCTAGTTACTTGGGAGAAGAGACCAACACCCACCTCACTACAACCTCCTTTCAGGTAGTTGTAGGGAGCCATAAGGTCTCCCCTCAGCCTCCTCTTCTCTAGGCTAAACAATCCCAGTTCCCTCAGCTGCTCCTCATAAGACCTGTGCTCCAGACCCTTCACCAGCTTTGTTGCCCTTCTCTGAACACGCTCCAGCACCTCAATGTCTTTCTTGTACTGAGGGGCTCAAAACTGGACGCAGTATTCCAGGTGCGGCCTCACCAGTGCTGAGTACAGGGGGACAATCACTTCCCTGCTCCTGCTGGCCACACTATTCCTGATACAAGCCAGGATGCTGTTGGCCTTCTTGGCCACCTGGGCACACTGCTGGCTCATGTTCAGCTGGCTGTCGACCAACACCCCCAGGTCCTTTTCAGCCAGGCAGCTTTCCAGCCACTCTTCCCCAAGCCTGTCGCGTTGCATGGGGTTGTTGTGCCCGAAGTGCAGGACCCGGCACTTGGCCTTGTTGAACCTCATACAGTTGGCCTCAGCCCATTGGTCCAGCCTGTCCAGGTCCCTCTGCAGGGCCATCCTACCCTCGAGCAGATCAATACTCCCACCCAGTTTGGTGTCATCTGCAAACTTACTGAGGGCGCACTCAATCCCCTCATCCAGATCATTGATAAAGATCTTAAACAAGACTGGCCCCAGAACAGAGCCCTGGGGAAACCGCTCATGACTGGTCACCAACTGGATTTAACTCCATTCACCACAACTGTCTGGGCTCGGCCTCCCAGCTAGTTTTTTACCCAGGAAAGAATATGCCTGTCCAAGCCATGAACTGCCAGCTTCCTAAGGAGAATGCTGTGGGAGATGGTGTCAAAGGCTGTACTGAAGTCCAGGTAGATGATATCCACAGCCTTTCCTTCATCCACCAGGCGGGTCACCAGGTCATAGAAGGAGATCAGGTTGGTCAAGCAGGACCTGCCTTTCATGAACCCATGCTGGCTGGGCCTGATCCCCTGGTTGACCTGCATATGCCTGTTGAGTGTACTCAAGATAAACTGCTCTATAATCTTTCCAAGCACTGAGGTCAGGCTGACAGGCGTGTAGGTCCCCAGATCCTCTTTTTGGCCCTTCTTGTAGATGGGTGTCACCTTGGCAAGCCTTCAGTCATCAGGGACTGTCCTGACATCCCCTACGCTTGCCTGGGAGGCTGATCCCTCTCTCGGCCTTGCACTCCTGCTGTGGGATTGCCTGTGCCAGCTGGCACTGCAGAGGCACCTGCAGCCCCGCATGCTGCCGGCACCGGGCACGATTCTGACCCTGACCCTCCCTCTACTTTTCATGGACTTCCCTTCCCTCACAGGCCTTAAGTGTTTGGTTTTTTTGTTTCCACAGCACATAGAGTAAATTACAGACAAAGAGATCCAGACCAAATGTTTTTGCCACCTAATCATGCTTGGTGAAGAGTTTTAAAACCATTAGTGAGAGGCAGCTCACCTGATCTGCCAGGTTTAGAGGAGAGAGGCAGCCCCACCTGCCATTAAACTCTCCGCTGGTGGGGCTGTTGTTGCCCCCTGCCCGGTGTGGCTCTGCAAAGTGATGGATCTGCCCTGCTGGCTGCTAGCTGGTGGGGTGGCTGGAGCGTGGAGGAACAACACATCCTGAGAGCAGTTGTTTCTCTGCTGTGGTGGGTATAGGGCTGAGCTGGTTTTCCTCCCAGTGAGGTTTCTGGTTTGAGCAGCTTAGAGGCCACTGGTGTGGGTGTGAAATGAGACCAGGGCTCCCTGCTGGCTTTGCACCTTCTTGGTGCCAAAGCTGAAGGAAGTGTTGTGGTGAGAAGGTGGTTCTCTATGTCCCCTGGCTGCCTGTGCTGTGCAGGGTGGCTGCTCGCTACCCAGGCTGGGCTTGGTGCTTCCAGCAGGGGAGCCTGAGGGAACAGGTGGGAGGGTGCGGCTGGAGGCCGTGCGAGGAACCTTCTGGAACCGTGCCATCCTCCCTGCCAGTGGTCGCTCCTTTGTGCTGTAGTGAGAGAGAGACGTGCTGTGGCTATTTGATGCGCCTGGCATTTTCTTCCCCATGTGTTTTGTACCTCCCAGGCAGCCTGTCTGAAGCAGGGTGTGTGAGCAGGGCCCTGGGCAGTCCTCCATGGTGAGGCCTGAGGGGCCATTCTGGCCTGGCCCGGCCCACCCTGGTGTGCTGCTGTCAGGGCCCTGTCCCTGCTGTGCGGGGAGCTGGTGGGGGGCTGCGGCAGGCCCTTCCCTGCTCCAAGTGTCATGTTTGGGGTTTTCTGTGTGTGTATTCAGTGTAGAAGTTCAATAGGGGAAGCAACATACATTGAAGTTTGGCAAGTGCCAGGTGAAAATGGCTGGCTTGTTGCTGTTTGAAATGTATTGTTTTGCGTTTTGTATGTAAACTTTGTGTGAGGTGCGCACTGCTGTTTACTTCCATGCCAAAAAGTGTCTGTGACTTTAAAAAAAAAAAAGGGGGTGACTGTGTGAATGGCTTTTTGGGGTCTGTGCTAACATGTTTTCACAAGTCAGTTACTAGTGTTTTTCTACTGCCAGCCCAGTTTGAAGTTCAAATTAATTCTGTGAAGCTCTCTTCCCAAAATAGGGCACAAGAACAGATATGTATGCTTTGCAAATTTAATTTGCTGTTTCTGTAAAGGGTACTGTTAATAATACACATGAATAAATGAATTTATAACTATAAATTAATGCTAGGGTAGAATGGAAAGTTTGAGACCTTAATATCTTTACATGTTAAAAAAACCTAATTTTGCCAGCAGCAAGTACTAATTTACTTGTAAGCAAGCTCTGTTTATCTCTGCATATTGACTTTATTTGTCAAATAGCCTGCAAAATGCGTATCCTTGCTGCCCTAGCCCAAAGCTGCCTGCGAGACTGCAAGGGGCAGGCGAGGCCACAGTGGTGTTTAGGCAGAAGCCGGGCGTGCAGGTGGGGACAGGGGAAAGGGCCAGGCCTTTTGGCAGCAGATCAAGTCTGACTGGATTAATTATATCATGAAACTTTAACGCATAATTTAATTGTACCTTTGTAAGGGAACAGGAAAACTGGTGTAGTTATGTTGTGAGTAGTTCTCTTGGTGTGGCAATACTTTGAATTCATTGATATTTTCAAATAAATCTGAGAGGAATAATGCACTCTTCAAAGATAATTAAGTTCCTTTTAGCTTGGAAATCATGATCTAGGAAAAGACATAGGGTCTTAACTACTGAGGTAGCTTCAGAACTGATTTCTTGTTGTCGTGCTTAGCCTAATGCATGCATATATGATGATAAGTACAGTTGGTGAAAGGCATTATTAAATTTCACAAGTGAAATCTGTGTCTTGGATGACCTGCATCACAGAAAACAGAGGAATTGGTGTGTAGAAAAGCATGGGAGAAGTTCAAGAGGCCATTGAGCATGGAAGAGGTGGAGATAAGGCAGAGGCATGATTCTCTGCAATGTGAGTTGTAGCTGGGTATCTGAGAGCAAAGCTAGGCTCTGTGGTAGCACATCTCAGCTGCTGTACATTGACAGTGTTTTTGCTGTATGCCTGGATACACAGTGATGCTTGATGATTTTAATGACTTGTTACATAATGCTTCAAATGTGATTCTTGATTAACTTATGTGGCCCAGTGTTGAGTTGTAATTACAGTCTTTCCTGCGCATCCTCCGTTGGAGCAAAGCTGAGTATTTGGGTTGAATCGTGGATGAAATGTTGCTAGCCCATTCATTTGTAGTTCACTATAGGAAACCTGAGATGTCATCAAATGTCTGTTTCTTAATGGGAAGCCGCATATTATTTTCAGGCAGATTTAATTTTAATTTTACTGAAAAACTTGACCTGTCCTCTGTAGAAAGTTATGGTATTGTATCACTGGATGGATTGTGGGAATGTGTATTGATGCATGGAGCACGATTATTTTAATTCCATAACACTATCAGCAACAGACATATGACTATAATAATGCAATTCTCTTTAACACAGTCTGTAAAAACACATTGATTTTATAGCTCCCCAAACCGATTACATTAATATCTGTGCATAATTAGTTTACACATTACTAAATTACTGACAGATTAAAAGTGAAATAGTGCAGTTCATACATGGCCGCATAACTGCCAGAAAGGAAATTAATATGGATTCAAATGGTCCTTGGAGACCTGCGCTGAAATAGCAGAAATCTATAAAGACTGCTTGCGTTAGGAAATTTCTATCACCAACATGTTTGTGGTTGATGCTTTGCTAAGTCTGTTAATATGGGTAAAATTTAGTACAGGAAATGATGTTTGAATGATGCTTTTACTGTTACCAGCTCAAGAATGTGTTTATTAAAAGTAAATTCCTGACCTAAATGGCAATTACCTTGGATGTGAATATGAATTTTTAAATGCTTTTTTAAGTGTTCCTAATGAAGTGGTTGTAGCATAAAGTAGCTACTACTTAAGATGCATTTGAAAATTATATTGTTTTTAGATGCCATAAAAATTCAGAACATACTCTTGGTGCTTCTCCCTCAGGCCAAGCACAGATTAGAGATAACCCTGTATCAAAACTTGATCTGTTTATACAACCTTAAAAGCTTCCAGACAATTTTCTAACTTTAGAAGAGTTTTGACATAAACTGTATAAACCAACTTTATGTACAATTCATCAACTTGTCTACAGGCTTTTATTTACTGGCTACATCTTGATTAAGACTGGGCTACTTGTATGCCAGTCCAAGCTATCATTATGGAAAGAATTGTAAAAGGAATTGGTTGTGGTTCTTACAGGTTGGTTGTAGCAGAAAGTTGTGCTAATGTGCTCTTTTTTTTTTTTTTTTTTCTTTTTTCCCCTTCTGCTTTTTCCTTTTCTCTTCAACCTCATTAGACCTATGTAGAATATGACATTGAAAGAAAACTTAGAAGAGAAGGGAGAGGCTGATGCAGCCAATACTTCTTACTGTAGGCTTTGTAGAAGGCTGGAGAACGTGATCTCAGTGAATGGGTAGTGTTGGTTAGTTGAACACAATGACAAGGGTAAATTTGCAAAGAGCTGCAGCCAGATTTACTATCCATAACTGAATACAAAATGGAAATGCTATATGAATTTAGTCTCAGTTGTGTCTCTTGAGGCAAAATGCCCTCCAAGGTCAACTGGTGTGATGTGCCTAAGGATCTGGTTTCTTGGAAGTCTCAGTATTTATAGCTCCTATCACATTTGGCAGAAGCTGTGGATGTTGGTGGCTGACAGCTCTAAAAGTCATATTACAAAGGCAGAGCGAATCTTTTGTTTGGGGGAAGGATTTCTGCTGCTTCCCTACCTTGCTCCATCTTTAGTGTAGCCTCTAGTGAACTCTTTCTTACTAAGCCTCAAAAAAAAAAAAAAGATTTGTGTATATATAAAAGATTTGGGAAGACTCATAGTACTAAATGTGCCTCTTTTCTAGCATGCCTGTAGTTCCTCAAGCTGGTTCATTCTTTATTTTAGAGAGCGCTCATTGGTTCTTCTAGAAATGTGCTTTTTTTAATTTTAAACTTACACTTCAGTAGAGGGGACAAACCTGTTGACCTTACTTTTTGGATGTCATATTTAGCATGTGATCTTTTTTACTATGAGCTTAGCACAAAAGTAAAGCTCTGAAGAAAAGTTGTTCATGTGTATTTCACCTGTTTGTCACTGGTGAGAAAATCAGTTTATTGGTGTGTTGTGGGTGAAAAGGGAGAGAAAGGGACAAAGGCTAAAGATAGCCTGTGTTGTGACTCTTCAAGTAGCAACATGGTAAAGAGGTGACATTTCAGATGAAGCACAATAAAAAGGTCAAATGACAGCCACTTAGGGGTACCAAAAGATTTCATTGTGGTTGGGTTACTTCTTTCAGGTTCGAGACCACCTAAAGAACCTCAATGTACACAAGTCTATGGGACCAGATGAGATGCACCCCAGAGTCCTGAGGGAATTGGCTGATGTAGTTGCCAAGCCACTCTCCGTGATATTTGAAAAGTCATGGCAGTCAGGTGAAGTCCCTGGTGACTGGAAGAAGGGGAATGTTGTGCCCATTTTTAAAAAGGGCAGAAAGGAGGACCCTGGGAACTACTGACCTGTCAGCCTCACCTCTGTGCGTGGGAAGATCATGGAGCAGATCCTCCTAGAAGCTATGCTCAAGCACATGGAGGACAGGGAGGTGATTTGAGACAGCCAGCATGGCTTCACCAAGGGCAAGTCCTGCCTGACCAGCCTAGTGGCTTTCTAAAAAGTGACTGCATCAGTGGGCAAGGGAAAAGCAATGGATGTCATCTATCTGGACTTCTGTAAAGCGTTTGACACAGTCCCCCACAACATCCTTCTCTCTTAAATTGGGGAGATATGGATTTGATGGGTGGACTGTTTGATGGATAAAGAATTGGCTGGATGGTCACATCCAGAGGGTCGTGGTCAATGGCTCGATGTCCACATGGAGACCGGTGACAAGTAGTGTCCCTCAGGGGTCCGTACTGGGATTGGTGCTGTTTAACATCTTCATCAATGACATAGTGCGATCGAGTGCACCCTCAGCAAGTTTGCAGACGGCACCAAGCTGAGTGGTGCAGTTGACACACCAGAAGGATGAGATGTCATCCAAAGGGACCTGGACAAGCTAGAGAGGTGGGCCTGTGTGAACCTTCTGAGGTTCAACAAGGCCACATGCAAGGTCCTGCACCTGGGACAGGGCAACCCCCAATATCAGTACAGGCTGGGGGATGAAGGGATTGAGAGCAGCCCTGCGGAGAAGGACTTGGGGGTACTGGTGGATGAAAAGCTGGACATGAGCCAACAATGTGCGCTTGCAGCCCAGAAAGCCAGCCGTATCCTGGGCTGCATCAAAAGAAGCATGGCCAGCAGGTCGAGGGAGCTGATTCCGTCCCTCTACTCTACTCTGGTGAGACCTCACCTGGAGTACTGCGTCCAGCTCTGGGGCCCTCAGCACAAGAAGGACATGGAACTGCTGGAGCGGGTCCAGAGGAGGGCCACAAAAATGATCGGAGGGCTGGAGCACCTCTCCTATGAGGCCAGGCTGAGGGAGTTGGGGTTGTTCAGCCCAGAGAAGAGAAGGCTGCGAGGAGACCTTCTTGCAGCCTTTCAGTACTTCAAGGGGGCCTATAGGAAGGATGGGGGCAATCTTTTTAGCAAGGCCTGTTGTGACAGGACAAGGAATAATGGATTTAAACTAAAGAAGAATAGATTTAGACTGGATATAAGGAAGAAATGTTTTACAATGAGGGTGGTGAAGCCCTGGAACAGGTTGCCCAGAGAGGTAGTGGAGGCCCCATCCCTGGAAACCTTCAAGGTCAGGTTGGATGGGGCTCTGAGGAACCTGATCTAGTTAAAGCTGTCCCTGCTCACTGCAGGTGGGTTGGGCTAGATGACCTCTAAAGGTCCCTTCCAACCCAAAGCATTCTATGATTCTTTCACTTGAATGGTAACAAATATGTGGATTTGCTAAATAGGGATGGTGTTCAGGTTCATGATTTTACATGGAATTGCCTGGACACTGCACTCTGGGAGGAGATAGGTTTCATGTTTAAGATGATAATAATTTTAACATTGTGATCCATTTCACTGAAGTAGTCACTGCTTCGTTAGAACTGTATTTATGATTGCAGAATAAGTACTTCAAATTCATCAGTCTTTGCTGGAATTAATCACATGTACACGCCAATTTACTTTCTGGATTTGGAATTAAGATGGATCTGTGTGAAACATGACGATTTTGTTTGTAAGTTTTTTTTTTGTAAATGTTTCCATCAGTTACAACTCCTGCAGTGAGATGCTGTATAGGAGGTCTGCCAGATTTCATGTAGACCATGTGAAATGTATTTGGCAGTCCTGTTGTATATTACTGCTGGATGGTTGTACATCTAGCTGAACTATCATGAAGTGCTTCACTTCTTGCCAGCCAATGGAAACTACTGTTGCACTTACTGTCACATTGGGCTTGTGGAGAAAACAGTAGTCAAAATTTCTAGGAGGAAGTAAGGACTGCACGTGGATCTAAGAGAACCAAAGTTATGGAGCTAGGTTTTTAGTATTAGAGAGATATTAGGAGGCAGAATGAAGATGAACTGTAGTTTTGTTTGCTGTTTGGTTTTTTTTTTTAATTATTTTAAAGAATATTATCTTCTGCTTACATGGATAGGAAACTTAGGTAGAGCTGCTATCACTTGCTGTATTAACAAATATAGCGTTATTCACCAGGGCCATTGGCACCAAATCAGCACTGTATTCACATGGCGTTTCAAGTGGGAAGGGATGAACAATGTTAAACTGTAGTAACTTCCTTGTTTTAGGTGGAATTTTGAAACACCTGTAATGCTTAACATGGTCTAGATATAGTTGGAATGGTATTGTCAAGTGAATAAAGGTCTTTGTTCATGCAGGTGCGCTGAATGCATAAGACCAACTATCTTTCTTAAAACTGCTTTGTGGGTTTTGAATGCTTTGTTTTGACAATGGGTATACCTTGGCAGTGTTATTAAGAATTGAGTAATTTCTACTTTGTGATCATGTCCAGTAAACCATTCTAAGTGTTAAGTTTGATATGTTTTTCAGAGTTCCCTTGATTTTTAGAGATATGGGGTTCTGGAACTATTTTTTTGGCAAGGAGAAAACTTTTATTTTCATATATTACATGTTTTAGTAATAGGTGTAGTAAAATAGGAGACAAGATCAGATTAGTAGAGTTTTGCTTACTACATTATCCATCTAAGGCTGTATAGATCTGGAATTTATATCTTTTGTACTAATAACATGGTTCTAAGAAGCAGCTATGTAAAAAACCCAAACAACCAACCCAACAACCCCCTCTTTCCCCCCCCCCGCAAAAAAACCCCAACCCTAAAACCAGTTTTCCACTTTTCATTTATTATGAACTATATGCTGCTAAAGCAGAGGCAGAGTTAAGATTGCTTAGGAGCTGGTCAGAAAGACTGTTTCTATTTAATGAGGTATGTGAGCGTTGGAAGAATTGTGAAACATTAGACTGCAGTTTCCACAGATGTTAATTTGACGTTTTTACAGGAGTATTCTCTTCACTTGTCTATATCAAACAAGGCTGTAACTAAGTAATTATTTTGGTTTAGAATTTAATTTGTTTCAGTACATTCTTGTTTTCATATAGCCTCTTGATGCTCTCTGTATAAAGCTCCCTGCATTCAGATAGATTGAGCATCATTGTTTTACCAGTTCTACTGGTTTCTCAGCAAGTCTTACAACACTTCCTGGGTTTTCTTCCTTGTACAGGAAACCTAAGATCGTGAAAGTTGAGTTTCTTACAATAAGAGGGCAAATTAACTTGGCAAATCAGTATTTTCTGCTAAAGTTGCAAAACTTTCCCAGATGACATAAGATTAACATTCTCCTGGATGGCTCAGACTTCCAGTTTTCTAAGTTGCATGATCTTGAAAAGTGCAATGGTTAACAACTGGATAAATAGTGGAACAATTTTTCCCATAGAAGTTAATGTATTAGATGGGGACTATATATGCATAGACTGAAGAAGTATGCACAGTTGAAATAAATATATCAAATGCATGCAGCATGGAGGATGAAGGTGCAGTAGTAGACCATCAGGATTGTCAAGTGGAGGGGACAGTGGCTTTTTAGTGGCTGAATTTTTGGTGCCTGGCGGTGCTGAATGCTTTCTAAAATAAAAATCAAGAGGTAATTGTTCAATATTCTGTATATTAATACTATCAGAACCCTGAAATTTGGGTGGAGATAATAGTGGAATTTAATGCTGTTTCATGAGAGCTGCCTTTATAAAATGTAGGAAATCTTGATTCTTATTAAATTGTCAGTAAATTCAACATAGTCAATTTGAAATATTTATTGCTTATTTTGAAAATTTCCTGGCAAAATTGTTTTCTTCATTACTTTTAGCCCTTTTTAAATTTTTTGTTTTAGACAAAACAATTCTGTTCATTAGAAAACATCTCTCGCTGGCAATTTGGGATGTAACTGTAGCTGCACATCCACTTCTGTGGAAGCAATCTCTTTCCCTTGTAATAACTGTGTTTTCATTGCTGCTATCTTCCTCAGGTGGTCTGAATGTGAAAATTCACCATTTTTGCCTAAATCACCCCCACACACACACTGCAAGATTCTTGAGCATGTTGTTAGTTCTAGGTGCTTTTTTAAAATATGGGAATGCAAAGACTCAGATGAGCAATGCTTCTGTTAGTATTTTGCTTATCTTCCCTGGATAATTGTACATATAGTCTACTGGGCATTTTGGTCTTTTTGGAGATGGCCCTTTTTTCTCTTGAACTGTTAACTGTTTGAAAGGAAGTCAAACCAGGAGATACTATTTGAAATGTGAACTCCTGTATTCATTTATTTGCTTTTCAGTAGTATCTTAGCATGTTCATTACAGAGCCAAAATTCAAAAGTGCTAAGATTTGACAAAATAAGAACGCTTCTTCACTGTTATTAAGCTATTTTGGGAGACAGCCATTGTACAAAATAGCCTTGATATGAAGATGCTAAGCAGGTGCGTGATTGTTGTCATAAGTTGGGAAGTATTTAAGGCTTTGTTTGTCTTCCATATTGGATATGGGCAGAAGCAAGGAGCATCATTAAATCACTCATAGCACCCATTGAATAATCTAAGAGTGTGCAGAATTTTCCAAGTGGAGGTTAGAGGAAACACTTTTAGTAAAACACTAACTAGAAGTTAATTTTTCCTAGGTGTCGTGGTTTAGTCCCAGCCAGCAACTCAGTACCACGCAGCCGCTCGCTCACTCCCCCTACACCGATGGGATGGGGGAGAGAATCGGAGGAGTAAGAGTGAGAAACACTCCTGGGTTGAGATAAGAACAGTTTAATAATTGAAATAAAATAAAGTAAAATAATAATAATAACAATATAATAATAATAGTAATATACAAAGCAAGTGATGCACAATGCAATTGCTCACCACCCGACGACCGATACCCAGACAGTTCCCGAGCAGCGGTCGCTGCTCCCCGGCCAACCCCCCCCAGTTTATATACTGAGCATGACGTCATATGGTATGGAATAGCCCTTTGGTCAGTTTGGATCAACTATTCTGGCTGTGCCCCCTCCCAGTTTCTTGTGCGCCTGGCAGAGCATGGGAAGCTGAAAAAGTCCTTGACTAGCACAAGCAGTACTCAGCAACAACTTAAACATCAGTGTGTTATCAACATTCTTCTCCTACTAAATCCAAAACACAGCACTATGCCTGCTGCTAGGAAGAAAATTAACTCTATCCCAGCCGAAACCAGGACACTAGGAAAGGACGTAGGAGGACATAGGAGTAATGGCTGATAGTGTGACTAAGCTGTTTCTTTGCTTTGTTTTGCCTTTAAGTGGGATATGAAGTCTTACTGTTAAATTGAAAGATTCCAATTAAAAAAGCACTAAAATAATCAAGTGTTAGGGAACTATTACTTAGACAATACTTTCTTAACCTGTTTTAGGAAACTGGTTATCTTTATTTTTTTTTCCTATTATGCTGTAAAGAGCAAATGTTTGGTATTTACAGGTTTCTTTTTCCTTTGACTTGAAAAGAGTTACATCAGTGATTTCACAGTCTCTTTGAAAGTTAATCTTCTAAGGCAAAGGAAGGAACAGTTCTAAAAAAAACCAAATTAAATTGTGCTTTTTTTTTTTATTATTATTTCTGCTGTTACTTAAGGATGGTGAGAGTGGTTTTCTGGCTTCTATGAAGTAAATGTAGAATTTCCCTTCCTTATTAAAAGTAGTTAATCTTTGTTACATGATAGTTTCATAATTTTTGTTTGTATTAGGGAAAGAGGGCTTCTAATTAGAGAACTATATAAGAAAAATACGATGATGTCAGGATGGAAACATGTTTTATGGATGACAATTTTAAAAATTAAGTTGCATGTCCATTCTTACTTTTCAACAATTTCTGGAAGAGATGAACATTGAATATCAGGAAGTTGTTGTTGTGTTTATAAGTGCTGTGTTTTCTTTAATTGTTTGAGTAAATTTTGAAAATCTATTTCACTTTCTTAGAAGTAATTATTGACTAACTATTTGGATTCTTCAAAGAAGGGGCAGGTGAAGATACTGAAATAAATGTGACTGAAGGCTTAGCTGGTTGGCAATGTTTTGACTGTAATGAGGAGATTTCATAGCTTTCTCTATGAATGGATTACTGGATTGCCTGCAAATATTTGTATAGTTATATACAAAAATAAATAAGCAGGAGGGGAATTGTTTTGGTTCCCCCCTTTGCCCCTGCTTCATAATTGATACTTTGTGGGACTTATTTCAAAATTTATTCTCTCTTGTATTAGGTGTGAGATGAAGGGGCCTGATATTTTTCTTATAAAAAAAAAAATTAGCATAGAAGTGTGCTTCTGTTTATGCAGATATTGAAATTGCATAATATGGTCTGTGTAGAACTATATTTACAGCTGTTTGGCAAACAGATGAAGCAAGTTTGCAGCCTAAGTAACAAACTACACAGACATAGCCCTCCATTAAGAGTTGCTTGTGTAAGCATATCACATTTCCTGGAATGTAAACCACATTAAAAAAATATATTTTGTATGCTGTAAATCTCATTAAAGCACTGAAATTAACTCAGGTATTTTTTTTGTGTTTGCTTCTACTTAGCAGCATTTGTAGCAGCACTTTCAAATGTATAGCTGCTTTCCATGTGTTTCTGCATGGTAATGAGCAAACATGAATACTTGTTATTGTACTTTTTTTTTTTCTTGCAGCAATGTAGTTAAAAGTTGTTGTGCCATTCAGACTAGTTCTCCTAATTATGCTGTATATGCATCAGTAAACAACATGAAGATGCAAAATGTAATTTTAGGGGAACTAATTAAAATTTGAATTCAAAGCACATCACAAAAATTATTTGAACGTTTTCAAGAAAGTCAAAAATCATACGAGCTGCTCCAGTTCCTCTAAATCCCCACCCCTCTGAAACCAAGAAAATGAATATTCAGTATTTTTTCCATTTGAGTCCCCTGACATGCTATTGATTCACTTTGTTTTCCCAACAATTTCTGACAGATTTCCCGATGTGGATTACTTATGTGCTTTGATATTCATTTTGTGACTGCCTTTGAAAAGCACATAAAATTTAAAGCTGCAGCAAACTCTTCACTAGAGCTACAAACTAGTGAACATGACCCTTGGAATTAGTACGTTCACTACTGCTGGCATGTGCAATATACTATTTTTGGCATCCAGCATACTGAGTATTAACGGAAGGTAGAAAGTGTTGAAGAACTAGGAATTAGGCTGTTTCATTGGCTCATGTCAACATTATTGAAAGAAGTTTAACATCCTGAAAGGCATGTTCCTTCCATGTTCCATCTCTGCATGGTGTATTTCAGTTATGTTTAGTCAGTACGCTTTATGTACATTTTAGGTACATAAAAGATAAATGAGAGAAGTAGTAGACTTTCAGGTAATAAGAGTAGTATTGACATGAATACAAGCTGAAAAAAAAAATAGCATATATCTGAAAGCAGAGACCTAATGCTGAACGAGTTGCTTGTAGAATTTCTGTGTTTAGAAGGTGACTTCCTGAAGTATATTTGTTATTCTCAGTAACTGGTCTGAACAACCTAGTGAAGTGACAGTCATTGGAGGGGACAGGGTGCAGTTTTGTTTCACTGTATAAGCACACACACATCTCTAAGATGTTTTAAAAAAACAAACACACACACACACACACACACACACACCCCACCCCCACCCCCAGATCTCCCCAAATACCAATGAACTTCAGAAATAGAACCCTACCCACCCTGGGATTAACAGGGAGAATGCATGGTCCAGACAAAATTTGAGGGTCACTGTTCCCTTCTCACAAAGTCTAAACCCCTTTTTTTCTGCTGTGGATTGGCTCTTGTCCATGGCTTGATGTTCCCATTTTGCTAAGGGATCTGTTTCATGTGGAAGTAGGTCTTTCGCTGGCTTACCCTGTTAGACACTGAAAGGTGCAACAGCATATAAATTCTTAAAATTCATGAAGCTGGCCTGTTCTTGCCTTGCTACCAATGCTGGGAGTGGGTGACAAGGTTGACCTCAGCAAGTATGGTATCCTTATAAATGTCTCTCTTGACCTTTTTTGCTGGTGGAGATTATTAGGTTTCCTATAATAAAGGCCTGGACTAGCTACTTGGTGTTTTCTGCTCTGGATTCAGATAAAATGGCTTTTCACCAAGAGAATTCAGGCTTCTGCCCTTAGACCCAACCCTGGTCTTACCCAAGGTCTCTGGAAACAAATGATGCAGTTAATCATCATGAACAGTCAAATTTTTCACCCTTCGATGGGTCCCACTCAAATCCTATACCTCCACAACAACTGGCAGTACTTGAATTATTTGTAATTTTTTTCTACCTGGGTGACTTCATAAACCTTTAGCAATTTCCTTAATCTGAGATTAGCCTGGTATGATGCAGGACATTTTGCTTGATTGGATAAATGTGTGCAAGCAGTTGAGATACAAATGAGATCTGAGAACTGAGGTAATTTCTACTTATATACTTTTTGAGTTATTTTTCAGATTTTTTTTTTTTTTTTTTTTTTACAGATCTGGGAGTGTTTGTGAAAACACTGGAAAAAAAAGATGGTCTGAAGGTGAAGAGCACTTATTAAGAAGTTAGCAAAGCAGTAAGTCATGTAGTTAATTTGTAGTGCATTAATAACCACATCAAATTGGTATGCCTAAAGTAGCACCTGATGACCCAGGTCCTCAGTTGTGGGTATACACGTTAAAGGAACACCATTTCAAATACAAACCAAGATTTAATACCTGCAGCAATGTACTAGTTAAACAAACAAACAAACGGAAACCCCCCAAAATACACAACAAAACCAAGCACAGAGTGTGAAGACAGTGTTTGTATGAATGTCAGGCCAGAATAATGTTAAGTAGTTCTGTT
This sequence comes from Pelecanus crispus, assembly GCF_030463565.1. NCBI lineage: Eukaryota > Metazoa > Chordata > Aves > Pelecaniformes > Pelecanidae > Pelecanus > Pelecanus crispus. The sequence goes on from NC_134650.1 coordinate 31,309,668, forward strand.
TGATCCTGATTTTCAAGGCTTTTTAAGCTTTATCCTTATTGGGCTTGGCAGCTCAGATTTTTAAAAGTCTTTTTCTAGGTAGTTCCTTCAATTTTGGAACCAAATTCACTGAACCAAATTAGGCCTTTGAAACTTGCTAGTTCTCTTTAAGCTTCTTTATGAAGGAGGTTCCAAAGTGGATTAATTCAAATGATTATCTTGGCAATATCTAAGACCCTAATACTAGTGTCATTATTGAGAGTTCTACCTTGCATGTAACCTGTATCACAGTTATGCTTAGGTAAAGTTCAGCTCCCAAGATATCATGATGATCATCTTGCTATATTCTCTATTTAGTATTCTAATTCATTATATATTCTAAATCAAAGAAGGACTAGTTTAGCAACAGACACTTAGCTTTTAATCTATGAAATACACTGTTACTAAATTGAGAAAAAGGGAAGACCTGTAGGAATTCAAGGAGGGGAAGCAAATCAATTAGGATTGATATTTAATTTTGAAATTGAAATACCTTTTTTTTTCTGAAGAAATATATTATGTTGAATAATTCCATTTGTGCAGTTTCTGAACTAGATTATTAAATTGAGATTGTTTTCTTGAAGTTCCTTAAAATCTTCACTTAATAGTTTCATAGGAACAAACTCATTGTTCTTTTTATAGTAGGACTTTTTTTCTGATTCGTGATGAGAATTTTCTGGCAAGCCATCCTTTGAGGTCATTTTAGTTTTCTAGACATCTAGATCAACTGATAACAATCAATAGCAGTTACTACTCTGAACTGGAAATTACTGAAAATGCATACAGAACTTCCAAGTTACATGGTTTACTAATGTTTTCTAGATTGTTGTCATAGAGATGACTTCTTTGGGCAGTCATGTTGACTGTGTGTGAAGGTGTCTGTGCATCTATTCATGAAAACTTTTTGAGTTTGGTCATTCCAGAGTAAATGTGATGGAGAGCTAGAAATCTTAAAGATATTTCAGTTCTGTGAGTCCTAGGAAAATAAGTAATAGTTAGACGAAAAAGCTTGTATTCCACTGAGGGGGAAGGGTATAATGTAATCTCAGCCTTTATTAGAAATCAGGGAAACCACATAAGCCATCAACCGAGGGGCAAAACTCTGCAGAAAAGGAGGGTTCATTAGTTTTGCTCCTCCAGAAACTGGTTGGCTTGGTTTGGAGTCACATTTACCTAAAGGAAAAACTCCTATTACTGCGGAAAAAGCCCACACAAGTGGCACAGAAACTGACTATCTAATTTAGAAAACTTGACTATAAATAATGCTGTCAAATGTGCATGCTGTTTTGGAAAAAGGATGAAAATATTTTGTCCAACCTTTCTCTCACCTGTATGTTCACAGTTGGTTATTCACAAACAAGCTACAGTTTTGGAGAGTAAATTCCTTATTGATGGTGTCAGAAAGTAGTTCAGTCATGAATCCTGTGCTGGTGCTGTCAGGTTATATCTGAGAAAGTTTAACTAGCCCAACCTCCTGCTCAGAGCAGGATTGACTTCCCAGTTAGATGAGGTTGCTCAGGGCTTATCCAATTGGATTCAGTAAATCTCAGAAGCTGGAGATAACATAGTCTCTTTGAGTGTCTGTTCTAATGATTAAAAACTTATTTCTTCTAAGGCCTGCAAGACCTTTTTCTGCAGAACTGCTACTTACCTACTTGGTCCTTAGCCTGCGCTCCTGCATGGGGCTGTTGTATTCCAAAAGGGGTCCTTCTCTCTGTGAGCGTTCTGTTGTCCCATTTTTCTGGCTTGATGAGACCCCTTTGAATATAAACTGCTTCCATCCACAAGCAATTCGACATCATCTGCAAACTTGCTGAAGGTACGTTACATCATGCAGGTCATAGATAACATTGTTAGTTTTTGAATCACTTCACATTCCTTACCAGTTTCAACCCTAGTCACTTTGGCCTTCCCAGTTCCATTCCAGCTCACTCAGATGACGTATCACTTGGATATATGGCAAATTACTGTGATTTGAAGAAGTAAACACTGCATCAATCATTAGGATCTGCCAATTCCTACGGTGGGAAAAGCATCTCTATTAAAGCAGCCTCGTAAAGACTTTCATTTTCATTGTGTTTTTTACAACTGAGTTCTATTAATTTTTGTGTTCATGTAACCTGTAAAAAGAATTTGGGGAGAGGGCATAAGTGTACCTCTGAATCCTTGTGACCATGATTTTACCATAATTTGGTACTTGGATTTGCAGCTTGGCACAGTACGGTGTTACATATCTTCAAGGTCTCTGTTTCTGCAGACACATAATCTGGGAAGTTTTGAATCTGAATCAGACTTGCTTTTTACCTCAAAAGCAATTGGCCAAACAGAACTGTCTTTTTATATCCAAAAGGCCACATCTTCTGACTCAATTTTTTTTTTTCCTTAAGACTTCTCGTCACTGGATTATGTATGTCCTTGATAAGAGGGAAGAGATTCTTTATGGGCATTAAATAATCTTCTGTAGGCCTCTTGCTTTTGAGGTGAAGATAGCATCAACAAGTCCAATATGTTGCAGGGGTGTATTTGATCACATTCTACTTCACTAGTTAAAGCTAGGGAGGGCATTTGGATTTAAGCAGGCTAGCCCACAATCAAGAGTTGAAAAGTGTTCTTTCCAAGTATGATGTAGCATATATGTATTCAGAAGAGTTTAATATATATTAAGCTCAGAGACAAAAGGTATAAATTAGCTTTCTGTAGACCGGTTTTGAACTCTCATGCACTGTTTGGGTACTGTGACTTTTAAGTCTGTTCAGGAAAATGTCACAGCATGGATGTTACTTCAGAAAACCATTTTTCATTGTCCTTTCCACTTGCTATTTTTCTACTTATCAAATCTAAGAGAATTTAAAGTTTTGTTTTCTCATTTCTCACTTTTTCATATTTTCTTTTTCATTTTTAAAAATTTCTTGTAATATGTAGTATTTAACTAGATTTGAAGGAGGAAAGGGATAAAACCAGGCTTGCTAGAGATAAGCCTGGGGCTGGCATGCCAATGTTCGAGGGATGGCATGCTAGTGAGGTCCTTCGGTCTGCTGTCTCAGTGGAGGTAGGGGATGGACATCCATGTGGTGGCAAAGACACAAGGGTTATGGATGCATTAGAAACCATGGAAGCACCTGAGAATGGTCACATAGGAATTAGGGCTTCTTCCCCCAGAAAGGTGGTGGGATCAATAGCCCAACTGAAGTGCATCTACAACAATGCATGTGGCATGGGCAACAAACAGGAGGAGCTGGAAACCATTGTGCAGCAGGAAAACTGTGACATAGCTGCCATCATGGAAACATGGTGGCATGACTTGCACAACTGGAGTGCTGCAATGGATGACTATAAACTCTTCAGAAGGGATAGGCAAGGAAGGAGAGGCAGTGGGGTAGCCTTGTGTGTTAGGGAGTGTTTTGATTGTCTAGAGCTTAATGATAGTGACAATGGGTTGAGTGTTTATGGGTAAGAATCAGGGGGAAGGCCAACAAGGCACATATCATGATGGGAGTCTATTATAGACCACCCAACCAGGATGAAGAAGCAGGTGAAATATTCTATGAGAAGCTGGGAGAAGTCTCACAATCGGTAGCCTTGTTCTCATAGGGGACTTCAACTTACCATATGTCTTCTGGAAATACAATACAACGGGAAGGAAACAGTCTAGGAGGCTATTGAAGTGTGTGGAAGATAACTTCCTGACGCAGCTGGTGAGTGAGCCAACTAGGGAAGGCGCCCCACTGGACCTGTTGTTTGCAAACAGAGAAGGACTTGTGGGTGATGTGACTGTTGGAGGCCATCTTGGGTATAGCAATCATGAAATGATAAGAGTTTTCGATTCTTGGAGAAGTAAGGAAGGGGGTCAGCAGAACTGCTACCTTGGACTTCTGGAGGGCAGACTTTGGCCTGTTTAGGAGACTGGTTGACAGAATCTCTTGGGAGGCAGTCCTGAAGAGCAAAGGAGTCCAGGCAGGCTGAACATTCTTCATGAAGGAAATTTTAAAGGTGCAGGAACAGACCATCCACAGGTGCTGAAAGAGGAGCCAGCGGGGGAGAAGACCAGCCTGGCTGAACAGAGAGCTTTGGCTGGAACTCTGGAAAAAAAGAGAGTTGGAAGAAGGGGAAGGCAACTCAGGAGGACTACAAGGATGTCATGAGGTTATGCAGGGAAAAAATTAGAAGGGCCAAAGCCCAACTAGAACTTAATCTGGCTACTGCCATAAAAGACAATTAAAAAATGTTTCTATAAATACATTAGCAACAAAAGGAGTGCTAAGGAGAATCTCCATCCTTTATTGGGTGCAGGGGGAAACAGTGACAAAGGATGGGGAAAAGGCTGAGGTACTTAATGGCACCTTTGCCTTAGTCTTTAATAGTAAGACCAGCTGTTTCCTGAGCTGGGAGACAGGGACAGGGAGCAGAATGAAGCCCCCATAATCCAAGCGGAAATGGTTAGCAACCTGCTACACCACTTAGACACACGCAAGCCTATGCGGCCAAGTGGGTTCCACCCAAGCATACTGAGGGAGCTGGCAGAAGTGCTCACCAAGCCACTTTCAATCATTTATCAGCAGTCCTGGCTAAACAGGGAGGTCCCGGTTGACAGGAGGTTAGCAAATGTGATGCCATCTACAAGAAGGGCCGGAAGAAGGATCTGGGGAACTACAGGCCTGTCAGTCTGACCTCGGTGCCAGGGAAGGTCATGGAGGAGATCACCTTGAGTGCCATCATGTGGCACATACAGGACAACCAGGTGATCAGGCCCAGCCAGCATGGGTTTATGAAAGGCAGGTCCTGCTTGACTAACCAGATCTCCTCCTATGACAAGATGACCTGCTTAGTGGATGCAGGAAAGGCTATGGATGTCATCTACCTGGACTTTAGTAAATCCTTTGACATCATTTCCCACAGCATTCTCCTGGAGAAACTGACTGCTCATGGCTTGGACGGGTGTACTCTTTGCTAGGTAAAAAACTGACTGGATAGCTGGGTCCAAAGAGTTGTGGTAAATGGAGTTAAATCCAGTTGGCGACTGGTCACAGGCGGTGTTCCCCAAGGCTCAGTACTGGGGCTGGTTCTGTTTAGTATCTTTATCAGTGATCTGGACAAGGGGATCGAGTGCACCCTCAGTAAGTTTGCAAACAATGCTAAGTTGGGTGGGATTGTTGATCTGCTTGAGGGTAGGAAGGCTCTACAGGGGGATCTGGACAGGCTGGATTGGTGGGCTGAGACCAATTGTATGAGGTTCAACAAGGCCAAGTGCCGGGTCCTGCACAACCCCATGCAACGCTACAGGCTTGGGGAAGAGTGGCTGGAAAGCTGCCTGGCAGAAAAGGAGCTGGGGGTGTTGGTCGACAGCTGGCTGAACATGAGCGAGCAGTGTGCCCAGGTGGCCAAGAAGGCCAACAGCATCCTGGTTTGTATCAGGAATAGTGTGGCCAGCAGGAGCAGGGAGGTGATTGTCCCCCTGTACTTGGCACTGAGGCTGCACCTCAAATACTGTGTCCAGTTTTGGGCCCCCTCACTACAAGACATTGAGTTGCTGGAGCGTGTTCAGAGAAGGGCAACAAAGCTGGTGAAGGGTCTGGAGCACAGGCCTTATGAGGAGCAGCTGAGGGAACTGGGGTTGTTTAGCCTGAAGAACAGGAGGCTGAGGGAAGACCTTATTGCTCTCTACAACTACCTGAAAGGAGGTTGTAGCGAGGTGGGTGTTGGTCTCTCAAGTAACAAGTGATAGGACAAGATGAAATGGCCTCAAGTTGCACCAGGGAAGGTTTAGATTGGATACTAGGAAAAATTTCTTCACCGAAAGGGTTGTCAAGCACTGGAACAGGCTGCCCAGGGAAGTGGTTGAGTCCCCATCCCTGGAGGTACTTAAAAGACATGTAGATGTGGTGCTTAGGGACATTGTTTAGTGGTGAACTTGGAAGTGCTAGGTTAACAGTTGGACTTGATTATATTAAGGTCTTTTCCAACCTAAATAATTCTGTGATTTGCTAATGTCTGTTGCTATGTGTTTGCAAGGAGCTACCTTCTCCTTTCTTACTTTCTCATTCAGGTCAGATTTAAATAGCCAATCATTAATTTAGAACAAGACAGGTTATTCTTTGAGTTAACTCACCCAGTAGCACATTTATGCCTTCATAGGTGATTATACTCAATATTTATTTGCGAACTATTAATACTAAAATTATTTTTGTGCACTGACGTAAAACCAGAAAAATACTCAAAACTGTATTTTTCTTTCTGTGTTTATACCAAAACATTTTTCTGGCATGGTGACAGAATTTTTTTTGGAGAAAATATTTTGAAAAGGCAACTGCTTAGTGTCTTTGGAGGCACTAACATGAATGGAACCATTAAGCCTCTTATTTTTATCAAGTAGAGTATCCTCAGAGCTCTTGCAGTAATGATCTTAGGTTAGGTGAAAGCTTAAAATAGGCAAGGAATGAATGCTTTAAGACACCGTTCCATCAAATGGCTAAACATTGTAATACATTTATCCTAAAAATGTCATTAAAATACCTAATAAGATATTGTAGTTTATGCCTGCTTATGATTGTTTGCATAGATTTTGGTAGGCCTGCTGACACACTTAGACAAGTGCTCATATATAACCTTAGGAGAATTGTGGCAGTAGTTATACAAAAAATCAATATACTACACTAAGATATTGAAAAATAGGATTTTCTACTGGTTAGATACACACCATTAAGGTACAGTAAGAATTTAAGCTATTGAGTTTGCTGGGTAGGGCTCCAAGTGCAATCTTCATTACTTTGTTTGTCAGGTTTTTCATTTTGTAATATATGCTCACAGAAACTTGTGACAATTGCTCTAGCTCTCTATGTAAATTTATTTTCCAATTTGAGGGGTTTTGGTTTTGTGAGTGTTTGTGTGCTTTTTGAGGGTTTTTGTTTGTTTGTTTGTTTTCTGAAAGGAGGTAGGAATGTAATGAGATCCTTTCGGGATCCTTTGGTAGCAAATTTTACTGACTCTGCAGCCTGTAATGGCGGCAGCTTCTGCAAACAGGCAAGGTGTCTGTAAACTCAAGGGCATAGAACAGAAATAACAAGTATAGCAACAGAGATCACAGTATTATTAATACTGTAAAATACAGTAGTGCTATAGTGCTAACCATGAGTAAAGCCCTGTTGAGTAGAGACATGTTCAAAGTGAAACATGAATTATCACCTGAAGTCCATCCTAGTTCCTAACTTCTGTGACCAGTACGGAGTGTTTTGGAAACTGCAGTCAGTGCTGTAAAATATGCTGCAGTGGAACTATCTGTGGACTTTAGAATTATAGATTTTCTTTTCCTACACCCTTTTATCCAATAGCAGCACCGTGTGTCAGCTCTTAAGTTCACATTTATAATGATTATACAAGTTTAGCGTTTAAAAATTAAGGGATTCTCAAAACTTTCTAAGCTGCAGGCACAATACACATGTATTACTTGGGGTCATTCCTGCAAATTCTTTAACTGGTTGCAGAAGTTATTATTTATAGTACTGTGTTAGTGGAAAAATTACATGTCGCTATTTTGAAACAACAAAGATCTAGTAAACACAAAGATTTGTGTTTACTCATGAGAGACATTTCCATTTGCAGTTGTCCATAAACAAGCAATGTTTCAAATTCATTCTGTATCAGGATGTAGTGATCTCAAATATTCGATAGTCCATGGGCAATCATATTCATGCAGTAATATGCTTGAACCAGAATTTTTAATTGTTTTTGCTATCTCCAGTTTTAACTTTAGTTTCTTGTGGCCATGGGCAGTAGCTTGAAAGTTTTTCTATTGGAGAATGTTAATCTTTGATAAATGCCATGTCATGGATAAGTACTTCCACATTAATTCAAAGTGTATATATATCTCATTTCCATGCAATTAAATGATACTCAGATCCTAATAAGTGATACTTTGCTGAGGTTTTTTCCTTTCATAGCGCATGTATCTGTTTTCAGTGAAGCTGTTAAATAACTGGGATTTCTTACTGATTTAGTCTGAATAGTTTTTAATTAAAATGCAGTTTGTGACAAGACTTGTCTTGGCTGCCACTGAGATTTTTTTTTAAGTGCTCTGTTTGTAAGAGCACTTGGCAAAAATGTGGAAGAAATGTTTCTGTCCCACAGAGTCTATAAAACAAATGTCTAATCCAAATTCCCTTGAAATTCATGAAAAATAATGTATTTTCTGGTTAGTTATTTGAGAGTTTTCATGTTGTTTTCAGATGTTATGTTAAAATTTTTAAAAAATTGAAAAATTGAGTTATATTTAAAGGTGGTTGAAAGTAGAGTCTGTTGTCGCCTCAACATTATGCATTTATTGAACTCGGGAGAAGATGTCCAACTCTGTACTGTTATCTGTGATCCTAGAGATTTCATCTGGGTTACTGGATTCTTGGCACATTAATATTCAAAATATTTGCAAGATGGTAGATATGTAGAAGTGTCTACTTACAACTTTAAGCCAATGTGCTTTGCAGAGTTAAAACATCTGTAAGAATACTAGGAATTAGCAAGAATGTAGACATTTTGATAAAAAAAAAAATCAACTGTTTGTATTTAAGGCTTGAAATAGCTAGCTGGACATCCCTTGGTATTGGTGACTCAATATTTTGTAGTTTTCTGATATACTAAACTTACTCCTTTACAATGTCAGGAAGGAATTAAAATAAAAAGTTGTGCTGTGTGTCAATATGGTAAAGATGCTGACACAAGAATTCGGCCTTAGGTGTGCCAAGTGGGTAATATAATTTAGCTGGAGATACCACTTTGGACAACTTTTTCTCATCTTTTTTTTTTTAAATTGGGTTTTTTTTGTTTGGTGGTTGTTGTTTAACAACTACTGTTGTCTTAAAACTGGTCCAAGAAACTTGCATGTGACATCACACTGAGGAGACTGCATATCACTACAGTGACAAAATTATGCTTAGTACATACCAACTACTGACTCATTGAAGTTTAGCAACAGTTTTCTGTTACAATTTGAAATAGAACCATATTGTGGGATGAACAATACCAAATAAAACTTTCTAAAAATACTTCTAGGGTAGACAGTATTCTAAATCAAAGGCATTTTGTATTTTGGGGTTTGACTGTTCTGACACATGGTACTGCTGCCAGAGAAATCTGATAAAGCAGCTCAAGGCTTTTTCTTACCTGTTACTTGACCACCTTGATCTTTTCCTATTCATACCAGTGCTAACCAGGATTATTGTATGTTTCCTTATCTTCAATTCTGTGGTATAGACAAGCAATGATGCATTGTCCTTTGGATTTGCAGAGCCTGGTAGAATCTTATGCTGGCTGCAGGAGATGGCAGCCACGCCAGTTTGATTCCCAGCTTACTGAATGGAAAAATAGACTCTTCTGAATTTTTTTTTATCTCAAATGTTACACTGGCTTAAATATGAAGTACTAAATCTACTAACTGAAGTTATTTGTAGATGTAACAAAGGCATCTGACTGTGAGTTGATGGGGGGAAGAGGCAGAGGGATTCTTCTGACTTAATTTTTTCCCTGAAGATATGAGCTAGCTCTTCCTGAAATTGGTAAGGGTATACTTATTTTACCAGGCATTGAACTGAGTTCTAACCACACTCTTAGCTTGGACAGCTCAGCAATAGGTTTTTCGAAGTAGCCTGTCCTATTATTCTGAAATGTGAGTTCTGCTAACGTTGCTTACCTGTTTCTTGCTCATGTTGCCCAGTGTGCTCTGCATGTTCCACAAGCAGGCCAGCTGTTTATCATCAAGCTGTCACAGAGCACACTGTGGCCAGGACCCCACAGTGGGTATTAAACGTGTGATATTTTTGGTATGCACATGTACCAGCTAAGGCCTCTACACACCTCATGAAACAGGCATCAAGTAAACAAATTAATTTACAGGCAGCAGTCAGAGGTGTAAGCAGTATCTGGGTTTCCCATCTATAGAATCCTGCTACCACAATTTGGGTGGTGTCACTGAGGAAGGACTGTCAGACCCAGTCCTATCATTTGTACTCTTACAGTGTGAGGGTGGTGCTTATACAAGCAGCTCCGCTAATGCTGCAGAATTTGTCTTTAATTTTTACATCAGATCTATGTCTACTGCTCATATGTAAACTGCATACAAAAAAGGTTAACAATTCAGAGGTCTGCATAGCCCTATTTTGGAGGGGAAAATTGTTATTTTTTTGAGTTGATGTGGCAAACAATTCCAGTTAAAGTGAGGTTGGTTGTATTCTCCTTTTAAATAGCAATAAAAGAATAGAAACATAAATTTGAACAGCTTCCTGACTTGCTCACTAGTCATTTTCAGAAAGTATTCCTAAAGCTGTTTTAGCTTTCATAATCTTGTAACGACAGCATTCCAGATATTACTATTTTTAATCTGCTTGCATATATGAAGCCTGGACAAAATCAAAATATACTCTTTAACAGTTATGTCTATAACTGTTTCTGAGTTTAACATTTATTAAGTAAGGATTAATCTAGAATAGAAACTGTTGTGACGTTCTTGATTAAGAAAAACATTCTTTCTACATCCAACAACCTCCAATATTTCCTTCCAAAAGAAAAGGTATCTAGATTGAAGCAAGAAAATAATGTCCGTGAAACAGTTTAAAATGAATGCTTCCCTGGACTGGGACAAAGGAAATTCGGCTTTCTTTTTTTCTTTCAAATAAGGCCCTCCTGCTCAGATTTCATCTCTGCATGATTTTCAGATGTCTTTACGTACACATCTGATTCTCTCTGTGTGTGTGTCTCTCTCATTCTCTTTCAGTTTGTGCAGTGAATCTGTGCAGAATTCTGCAAATCCTGTGGAACTAAGGTGAGTGGAATATTCTTTTTAGATTGCAGATAACACGAAGAGTAACTGGACATGTTGTCTCCAAAGCCCATTGTTCAAACCAGCAGATGGTGCTATGCAGCATCTTATGACTCCACATATCAACTAGAGTAATTTTTGAACCAGAAAACTACTTAAAGTTTCTAGTGCAATTCCTGAGCTGAAACAAATGTTTGTGGAATTAAGTAGTGATTTCCTTTAAGTCTGGGGGACTATTTTACTGGGTATGTTTTCAGTCTTTAGATGTTAACATATGCCGTATATTGTTTTGGTTTTTTCCTGATGGAATCAGGGGTACCCAACCAACTGTAACTGTTCATGTCACTTAGTAAAGGTTTGAATTTTCTGACAGAATAACTAATAAAACTTTCATATTAAGAGCTAAAATGGTTTAGAAAAGAAAAAAATTCTGGGAACTGTAAGTAAAAACAGCAGCTAAGCCTTTTATTTATGGAATACAGATGAGGGAAAATTTGGCTTTTTTTCTTTCAACAATAGCCCTAGCTGTGTGAATAGTACAAAACAGTTGAAATATTCAATTATGTACTGCACACTAACTGAGGGCCTAAAAAGTATACAGTGAGGTAATGCACTCTGGATGTATTGTTTTAGATAAAAACTATCTGTAACAAATGAAATGATCTTGTATTTAGTTTTAAATTGCAGTATAGCTGTACATTGCTCTGAGATTCAGTTATTTAACAAAAGGGTTAAGTGAAAATTCTCATGCAAGAATCGAATATGGAGCATTTGAATTGTAAATAAGATTGTTCCAAGGTTTCAATTTGTTGTATTAGTCAGTGACAAGTACAACATTTTTAATGCATGCCATAAGATTAGTCTACCCAAAGTAAACAAGCAGTAGTCTGTGTGCATCTCCAGCAATTGGTTAGGGTTATATGTATGCAGCTTTGTTTCTGATAATGGATTCAAGTTCAACATAAATAAAAACAGTGTACACTAAGGAGGATAAATATCTAATTGCCATAATCTGCATCTAGAATTGAATGGATGTAAACATGCTAGCCATAGAAAACAATTCCTCAGAACAGAAAGTAGCTAGTTGGATGATCATTAGCAAAGTATTTGTACTTCTTTTGTCTATTAAGCCTTTCCTCTTCAAAGATGGAAACTATAATTTTTAGGACACTTTTTTGAAATCGTACTGTTTGAGCTTTTTAAATATGAGATGGAATTGTATTATGTGGACTATGTACATTTTGTGGCACTGTAGTAAAATATACCCTTTGTAGATTGTAAGATCAGTAGAGAGCAGACCTATGCTATTAAAAGTTTTGATATAATTTAAAATAGTTTTCGCATGCTGAATTCAATTTTAGTTCAGAAACTATATTACTTTTTATCTTAATGCTTTAAAGAAGGAAGTAATATTTTTTTCTATCAATATGCATGAACAAGGTACAAATAGTATTTTATATTTTTGGTTATAAGTGATGTTTAAAAATGTACTGTACTTGCTTACTTTGAAAAAGAATGCAGGGTATTTGCTCTCAAAGTGCATGATATAGGCCCAAGCAGAATTACGTTTCTGCAGAGCATCCTGATTATTGAAACTTATATGTAACAGAATTAAAAACTATTAATACTAGGGTGAGGTGTTTGTAGGTGAAAACTAGAAAACTACTAGGAAAAGGTGACTTTGATTTAAATAACATGGATTGTTTTCCCAAGAACCAGGGTTTTTTAGATAACTGGATAATACATTTAAGTAGCTTCATTCACCTGTTTTCTGTCAAACAGCTTTCTTTTATTAAGTAAACCATTCACTAATAATTCTTTTTTTAAAAATGTTAGCTTATACTGAAACATATTTCAGTATATTTATTGAAATCCAAATATACTTCTACCTTCTAAAAATGTGGGAGTCTTAGATTTACATCGAAACATGTATGACACTGAAACTAAATGTCTTGTGTATTGAAAAGAATAAATGTGATAAGAAGACTGTATTATTGATAAGTTACCAAAGACAAGTATGGATTTGAAAAGACAGTTAAGCACAGTGACAATGTTCAGGCTTAGTATCTTCATGTCAGTGCTTTAATTATCCCTTATGAAGCTGATAATTTTTTTTTTTTTAAAGAAAATCTATCATTTAAACAGACATTTCAGAATTTGAAGCCTCTTTTTGAAATTACTGTAAAATTGTGATATTCATCACAAGTTTCAACAGTTTAAAAACTTCCAAAAGAAGAAAATGCTGATAACTATTCATAGTTAAGTTACTTTTGTCAGCTGAGTTATGTTTCTGTATAATTAAGCACTTGATTTTTAAAAAATTAACAGTAGGTTTGCAGTATTAGTGCTGTGAGATTAATGGATGAAAAATTGTAGTTAGGAACTAAGAATCAGTATCACATCTTCAACACTGTAGTAATGCAGACAAAAATGTATTTCCAATATATTAATATAGGCCTGCTTACACTGGACTGAAAAATATACTTGCTGTCCACATGAAATTAAAATTGTCCATAGGGAGTGCTAAATCTTGTAAAGATTTCATTGCATTTATAAATAAAAGATATATTTCTAATGTTTCTTTTAGGGGAAAGTAAACTATCTTGCATAAGGCAAAATTTTTAGTATCATCTTTAAAACATTAATTTCAGGAACATGTATAATTAAATGTAATTTTTTTTTTTTTTGTGATAAACTGTGGTCTAATTTCTTCATATATTTCCTATTTAATATTGTGAAAATCAGTATTGAAATGACTAACTTTCTTGTCCTTGAACTCATTGCATTACTACACTTCATCTCACTTCATCATTTAATTTGTATGGTTTCCAAATCGTAGTGATTATCATCTATTAGTACCCCTGGTGACAGAGGGCAGGACACTGTTGTATCAGAGTTAATAAAGCAGAAACACAAGCCTAATTACTATGGGAGGTAAGCCATGCTGGCAAGATTTACCTTTCACATAAGGTCTCTATGTGGTTAATACTTACAAATAAAGATGGATAGATAGGCGTCTGCGTGTGTGTGTTTCTTTCTCGGGTTGAAATAATTCATTTTTGTATTACAATTTTTGATATATTATCCTTTTTTGTAGGCTTCTGTGCATATATTACTGTAATAGTTTTCAGATGCTTTATGTTCAATTTTGAAAACTTAGCTATACATGTAAGCTTTCATCTGAGTTAAATGATTATGCAAATATAATGTAGATGCTCTCAGGCATTGCTTCTACCTCTGCAAATTTATATTAAAAAGTATGCGTACTGTATATATTGGCTTAAGATTTATTCAAAACTGGTCTGTGCATAACAAACCGAAAACACTTGTCATGATGGTACTAAATATGTACAGAATATTAAACATGAATTTGTATGGATTCTTGTTAGGGGTGTTTCTGTATATTTATATACAAGTATGTGCATGCACACTTATGTTGCGAACACCTTTTTTTTGGTTTGCTGCCACTATCTTATTACTCATCAATCAAATACACAGTGTTGGCCCACAGTTCTTATAAATCACAGTGATTTTAAAGATTAAATGGTTTAATAGGATACTTCAAATCTCTACAGCTAATACACATATTTTTTTAAAGAGAAATAAATTTCACATCTGCAAATATAGGTGTATTTAATTTGCTAGATATTATGTGAGTCTGGAAACTTATAAGTCTTTGTCCAAGTGGTATTTATGATGATTTGTTCTGAAGTGATGCAGTCTTTATTCAATAAAAAGAAATGCACATAGGTTTTTACGCTATGAGATTGAAAAATGTTATGTTAGTTTATACAAGACTTTATATAAAATGTTTTATTGATTGACTGTATGTCAATTTTAATTTAAGCTTTATGATTCAATCTGTGTCTATTTTTAATTTAAGTGGATTACATTCCGTAAAGATCCTTTTACTGTATTGACTTAGATGTACCATATTATTAGGTACTATGAGTTCAGCTTCTACAAATCTGTTAATACATAAAACCATAAGAAGCCTCTTATGTTCAAACCAGGTTAGAGTGAAGACATCAGATTAATATTTGATCATGTAGAAGTGCCCTTAATCAGATTTACTTATTTCTCAGAGTGTTTCTGCAATTATCATAATTGTTGTGCTAAATATGTTTGTCTTTATATCTGGCTTTGGGCGTAATCTTCTCTCTTGAAACCCTCTCATTGTGGGACTCAGATTCCTGCACAAAACCCAATTAATATTAAGATGACAGTCCCTGATGAGTTCCCAAGGAGCCAGCAGCTGAGCAGACTCTGTAACGTTCTTAAGTACAGACTACTTGAATGATCAAGAGCATCTGAGGGAGACATACGATTCAATAATCCCTTTCTCAGGAAAGTCAAGAGTCCTGTGAGATAAGAGTGAAATCAAAGGAACACATCAGAAAGAAAATGACTGGTATAGTCTTGTAGCGTCTCTATTAAAATGCAAAAGTTATGGATTTTTTTAGGGGTGATGGGAACCTTTTCTGTTTTATTGATTTCTTTTTATAGTTTGATGATTTCTCTAAGATTATCTTAAAAGCTTAAAGAAAAAAGAGACTTCATCAAAAGGTATTTTGTGTAACAGGAGCATACATACTTTTTGTTTCTATTATATTAACCAATAGAGCCCATTTCAGTGGCTCTTGGTTTTGAGACTTAAACTTATGTACTTTATGTATATGATATATTTATTGCAGTTTTTATTCTGGTGGTGACCCATAAATCATAAATAGGCCACATGTGACTTACTCTGTAAGAATTGTTCCTTGAAAATACGGAATTGCAGAGAAGCAATACCATGTACTGGTTTTTGTATGCACCAAAATGGCAACACTTGGTCTTTTCTGATACCCTCTTCTATGGTCTAATATCAACAACTAAATTTACTGTCTGATGGTAGCATGCTAACCTATTGATTTGTAATCAGAAATTGGTTTCCTGTCACTTTAAAAGGGAAGCACTAAGGGGCAGTAAAAACAAGCCTGTCTGTTCTAGATGGAGCTCTGGTTCAGGCTCCATGCTGTACATTTTCTTTTAAAAGAGTTCACGTTTGTTTTTTTTTTAAAAAAAGAAGATTCTACAGTTAGACTGAAAAGGCCTATTATGTTTTATTTTATGATATTGTACAGGGTTTGTGTGTTTAAATTGCTTTTGAAGTCCTTCTTAACAAATATCCATAATTAAGGTGGTTTTGTTTTTTGGGTGTTTTTTTTTTTTTTTTTTGTGATGATTATATGGCTGAAGCTGATATTTCTAGAGGTAAAAAACACAAAACCAAACAAAACATCTCAGTGCTGGTAAGTGTTCTTTCACTATAGATTTACATCATTAACAAAGTTTCATTATCTGAAACTTGGTAAACGTTACTAAGTGATCAAAAATGCTCTTCTGTTCAAAAATGTTCTTCTATATCTTTGTTAGTGTTCCTGCATTGTCCCTTAGGTTTAAGTCTCGTGTATTTCACTGAATAGATTTATTCAAATAGTTACATAAAGATTTGTTTCAAACCCAGTAAGACTGTAATGGAATGCAGCACAGGCACTTTCTAAATGCAAATTTTTAAGTCTTACTCATCCTCTGTTATTAGTTCAGTTTATTGTATATTATGGTAAACTTTGCAGCTGAGGACGTTATCCTAAGAAAGTCTAATATTACATTAGAAGTATGACCTGCCAACATAAGCGTTTTTATTCATTTTCCCATGCCTAACTAGACTAAATTATGAAGGATGTGGAATAAAATGTGCATTCTAGTTTCCTTCTACCTAATTAGTAGTCAAAAGAATCAAAGAGGAAAAAATGAATACCTAAATCATGCATATGTATATGCTTTTTGAGCTTTATTATAAAGGCAAAATAACCCCTTACTTGGTTAAAATCCAACTTAAGAGTCAACATACAAAGGTGACTGCTGTATAATATTAGACATATCTGTATTATGTGGGCACGTTACTGCTCCACCAGAATCTCTCAATAGTAATTATTATGCCAAGCACCCTGTTGGCACAATTACACTAAAGCTCTAATTAGTAGCAGTAAGATTAGAACCCCTACATGTTAAATCTGTAGAAGCAAAGCTGAGTGAAGGATTTAAAACAGTTTCAAAACATTGTATTGTCTTTATTACAGTCTTTATATTTCAGTAAAGAAGGGTTTTCTATAAAACGCACTTAAAATAATCTGGTCCTGTCACTAAAAATAGGAAAGATAAAGTAATTGCAGTCAAACCTCAGTACTCTGCTTCTATCTAGGTGCTTTATATCTGAAGTGACAAATCCAGTGAACTCTAGTGGAAGTTATATACTTTGAAGTTTTTCCTTCGATGAACTGATGTTTTTTGGATGGATAAAAGCTTTTCCTGATGTCTTCAGTTAGTTCTTAGTGCCCATTGAGTGTTCCGTGCTGTAACTTTCTGGCATGTGGCAAGTCTTATGTCAGAACTTTATCAGTAGCTAAACATGATCCGTGTTAATTTACACCTTTCTCAATCTCACTCTTCACCGTTCTTTCTGTAAAGTAATGAAAAAAACAAAGTTCTTTGTCCAGCTATAGCTTTACAGACCATACACAAACACTGGGCAATGCTAGTCTGAATCTCTTCTCTTAGCAGGGAAGAAGCAGTTAGAAGCTGGCACAAACAATGTCAAAAGATTGATTTCACTATTTAAAAAGCTGTGGTCTTACCACCTGTCCAGCAGAAAGGAGATTTTAGTTTTGAAATGACTGATGATGCATCTTCATCTAGATTTAATATCTGCTAAAATAGGTAAGTATCTGCGTCTGTATAACACTTCGTATGTACTATAAGATCTTCCCGCCCCCTCCCAGTGTTGGATCTTAGATACAGTATATTCAAGTAATGCATCAACCATTCACTCTTAGAATAGGGAGAGAAGATTTGCATACCTAAGGTTTTTCCTTCTGCTTCTGGTTCTTAGTGTACTTTGTGTTTGAGGGAAAGAAGCTGGTATTTTCTGAATTCTCTGTTTTAGGAACAACATTTTTAGCTGTACTGAATTGTAATAATGATTCCTCTTATCAATTTAATTATTCTTATTTAGAGCATATGCCAATTTCTCACTGAGAAAATGATTGTATGATTGCTTCATCTTAATGTTTATTGATTGTTTAGTGCCACTACCATTAATGAAGAAAGCTGGATGCAAAGCTAACTGAACCTGGTAAACATATTCCCACTGGTTCCAGTAAGATTCTAATTATGCCTACAGTGGAAACAGACTTTTATGGAGCTCTTCTTAGGCTTCTCCTGAGGGGACAAGGACACCTTTTGTGGTTCTCATCTAGGTTACTTTAGAGGCAGAGTTATAAGCAAAATGGGAAGGTGGGGACCCAGGAATTAATTTTCTGAGGGATTTTGCACTTCAGCACTTCATGTTTTAGGATAGTCTTTATTACTATTGCACATCTCACTAACTTGGTCCAACAAAAAAAGCATAAAGACAAAATTGGAAGAGAAGGGGTTGCCTACATTTAAAGGCTTCTCCTGCTGTTTATCTACAGTAGAAGAGGGAGTCTTACATGACAGTACTATTGTGTTTTGTCAGCCCAGGAAGAGATGTTAAGGTATTTTTTCAGTATAGCTTCAGGCTGCTTCAGTGACTTGTGCTGCTGCAGAGAGAAGCACAGTCTCCATTACATTGCACTAACTCTACTCAGACAGCCTCATATAATCAATCTAGTTAAATACCTTTCTTTGTAAATGCCTAGATGTTGAGGGCACAGGTGAAAACCATCAGTGCTCCAAAGGTATTGGGTTTTTATATGCATTATTCAGACTTAATTTATATACAGTCATTGCTATCTATAATATGTGGCAGACTCAAGAGCCTCCTGCCTTAGTTTCAATATTTACCCTGGTGTGGGGTTTGGTTTTGGTTTGCGTTTGTTTTGGGGTTTGTTTTTTTGTGTTTTTTTTTTTTTTTTTCATTTTTAGTCTCAAATTCAGGGAAGAAAGCTTGTAATGAAAAATGGAAGTTATTTATGAATAATAAAATAGCTGTCATGAAATAAGTTTTATGTTTTTAAAGAATTTAAAAATTGTTGAAGTTCATGTTTCTGTCATTGTTAGTACCATTAAATGCATATTAGCATGGTCATTTTTGTTTAATGGAAACAAATAACAGTTAATCTTATTGGGAGGTTAAGTGGGTTTACTCTGTAAAGGGCAAATCCCAGATGAATGTTTTCTTTTTTTAAAGAATAGCTTTAGTCACTGACAGATGGTCTCTGTCTGAGTCTCCCTGTAGACAGATACAGTTTCTTTTTACACATTTATGAAAGTTGTAGATACAGATATTCAGTAATATGCTGTTGTGTAGGACAAAGAGCAAGCCTGTGGATTGATTGGATTAGATTTCAGAACAGTGACATATGGTTGGTTTACCAAAGTGGACAAAATTTAAAGGGGCGGGGGGGAAGTATCTCCAGTTACAGCTACTCATGTAATGGAAGAATTTATATTTGGCCAATTGCCTCTTACAAAAGACAGTATGGTAGCTCTTACTTAATTCTGCTTAGAGTTGGGTCTATCATTATTATTTCCTGATTGTGTGCATTTGTGGCTTTCAGATAACTCTACAAACAAACAAATTGCCATGTGATCTTAAGTGCAGAAAACCAGTAATGTCCTAATTTAGAATATTGATAATTTGGTCTCTGACCCTAACCAATCAGATAGCAGTATCACTTACATCTGTATTACAAATTTGTTTTATAAATACAACTAACCGCCTCCATAATCCTGCATGGTAAGCCTGTATTTTGCTTACCTACATGTAAAGTTATAACATCATTATAACCTTAGTCAAATAACTATACAACATATTTAGTGGTAATTTGTCACACTAAAATTATTCATAGGTGTCTTGAGTAAGTCCAGTTATATTTATGTGTTATGCCATACCATGTTTTTTGGCAATGGAGTTTGCTAGATTTCATAGATTTACTGTGTCTGCTTTTTTTATGACTGACATAGCAATAACCAGATTGCAAGGATATTTATGTTGTTTGTGGCTTAGCAAGATAATTAAAGGATATAAATTAATCAAGTGCAATTAATTAGAAACTTTATGTTCACAGCAGTCCTCCTTTGCATGTATAATTTATATGTATTGATTTTCTTGGCTTTCATTAGCCTATGAGATAACAGCAAAAATGCATTAGAGAAGAAAATGTACAATTAGTGTGAGAGTGAACCCTGGCATAATTGATAGATCAGCACATGTTTGGGGCAAATATAAAGCTTTGTTAACTGTCATAAGCAGTTAGAATTGATAAGTGGTATTTCACTACATATCTCTCAGCTGATTAATGGTGTTTTTAAAGAGTCCTCTTAATGGGAAGCTGATAGGTTGGCTGAATTTACATTTTAATCAGAGTATTTATGATGGAGACAGCCATAAGAAATTCATTGGCACAGTGGTAAGGACCTTCCCCTGAGGGATTTGGGGGAAAAGAAAGCATTTTAATATGGCTACTCACCTTCCCCTTCTTTATGTGACCTGGTCAGTACATAGGAAGGGCAAGCTTATTTGCTACCAACTAATAATTTACTGTCATTAAGGAGAATTTCAGTTTCTAATATGTTATGTAGTAAGGTAAAATGAGAATGACAACCTACAGAATACTTGCAAACTTATTCAGGAAAGAATAGCTCTGTTATCGAGAGAAATAATCTGTAACAACTACTTGTGGATCCTTACTGTGTGAGCTGCCATGGTTTAGTTAAATGTGTTGTTTAAACAAAACTATCTTTTATACCTGTAGGCCCTTCTACTGTAGTAGAACCCTTGATCGAAACTAGTCTCTGATTATCTGTTGAACAAGGATTTAGAGTATGTAGGTATGTTGGAATAGCCTCAGCCAATTTATAAGTGGGGTTTATGATTCATTGTTCGGGTGTCCTTTGTTAGAACAACTGTCTATATGTTGCTTAAAAAACCCACATACATTTGTTACTTGCAGATACTTCATTGCTTGAAACTAGAAGCTTTCATATAAAAAGGTTTTCAAGTAATACTTTCTCTCTTAGATTATTTTCTGATTTATATACATATACACACACTCTGCTTTAATAAAAATATCTAGCTAATGCACATATTATTCTCATTATACCAAGCTTCTGTCTAGCAAATAAGCGGTTCACCTTACCTAGTTAAACTAGTCGTTCATATGGAACAGGAGAGCCAGGCTACAAAGTATCTTGCTTTACTGGTTTTATTGACATATCTCAGAGGTGAATAGGCTCATGCACCACCTTCTGTCTTGATGAATTCTATTTGATATTCTTTTGTATACCTGTTCCACAAAATGAGCAATAGTTGGGCTTATTCTGTACATAGTACGTTAAATAAGGTTTTGTAATTTAGTATTTGTTTTTTTGGTTTTGTTTAACAATGCTAAATGAGAGTAACTGATTGATAAAACTAATTCATAGAATATCAAGTATTTGGTATAAAAAAGGAAATTACATCTAACAATTCAAAGAAATGAAGCACCCCATGCTAAAAATGATAGCTTATTTGTATGTCACTTTAGCCATATCAGATAAGAATCTTAGGCCGTATATAGAGACATTACGTTTGCATTATAAATGTCTTAATTAGTCAGAGTTCATTAGCTTCCTTTTTTCACAACTCAAAATAAGTGAAAGTTGGATGGGTTTTGCTATTCAGTAGCAGTAGCTACGCAGCATCACCAAGTGACGGTTTCATAGACAGCATGGAAATGGCTTATTCCTTTAGAAAGAAGGAGACAAAATGATTATTATATCACTACTTATTTTAATGCAGAAATGAGGGTTTCCTACATTTGTAACTTGGATAGGTTGCCACCTCAATGCAAAGTTGTCTTTTGTATTGTGTCCTTACTTGCTCGATTCACATTGTGCGTGTTGCTTTACACAGAGTCTTAGGTTGATTTTGTTGGCATTGCAAAGGTGAGAACTATCATTTCATCTCTGGTGGCCACCAGGGAAGAAGAGTACCAAGCACTGTCTCCAAAGTATTTCCCTTTTTTTATTTCTAGCAACCAGAAATATACAGCTGGAACAAGAGTACTTTGATATAATTTGGAATGAATAACACTTCTCAATTTAAGTGACTTGATTGTAATCCTGCAGGTTTCTTTGTCCACAGTCAGGAAAATGAATGCATTTGAGATAGAGATCTAAACAGTACTCGTGTCACCTATGCTTGCTCTCATTTGAACTAGAGAGATTTCTTGTACTGGAACAATTTTCTTCCACTCACCTCTTTGCCATTTTCTCTGATATATTCCATGCCCTTGTACCCATTAGTGAGTGGTGCCAGTCTGAAATGGCAGGTGCTTGCTCAGATTTTTGTATACTAGCCCTTTTCTTATACTTGCCAGTTGTTGAGGGTCTAGGCAGCTCCTCTGCCATCCCTTGGTGGAAGCAGGCCTCTGCAATGGCTGCCTGAGCCCACTCATAGTGGCCCCAAGAAAGACTCTTTCTGGAAGACCACATGCTGGAGACTCTCGTTTCCCCTTCTTTCCTCTTAAGAAACATTCTGCACATGAAATTTGTGGAACAGCGTGTATGTATATCTTGGAGCTTATAATTGCATGCTTTGTACCGAGAACTTGCTTCCAAATGAACCAGGTTTCTATGTAAAAGTTACTATGGTAGTTAAACTTGAAGGTAAAAAATATTGAAATCAGTCTGTATGTAATTCTAAAATGAGTGAAATGAAAAAACTACTTTAAGTTATGGTATCTTATGGGGAATAATAAATAAATGTTTCCCTGATTCTCAGTTTACTTTGAAAGTCAGATGGTTGTTGCATAGCAGGTATGTTGAATACAAAATGATGTAATCTTGTTTGTTATGGTATACTCTATGTCATCTTAAGAATAAAAACGAAATCCACTTGGAAAAAATATTCTGAGATTTTTGTGCCAAACTATGATGACATTGTCTTTTGAAAATGTTTGACTGGATAGTTTTCCAGCTAGATATGTATGTGTTTTGTTTAAAAGATTAGACAGGTAATCTATGAGTAGACAACTGCAGAAATACAATTATCTGTTCACAAATGCTATGTTGTCAATGGATTGAATAAGCAAAGACGGGGATAATAACTTTATCTGAGCAAAATACAGAAAATATCTGTAATTCCCACTAAGTTGTTGCACATGTACTTTAGCATTTTTAACAAAAAGATCAGGCACTTTATTTTATAATGGTTCATGTTCTCTCCAGTTTAATGCCAAGACCTCTCTGGGAGTGAAAATGTGACAGTATTTCAATAGAAAAGATGGAGTGGCAGTGGTGTGATAAGGATGTGGTATGTAAGTTGTTGATGTGAATGTATTAAATTAGTTTATATGCACCAGGAGAAGAGCTACTTGAGCAAGGTATTACTGCCTACTAACCACTATAAATTCTCCAGTCAATGGGAGCATGCCCAGGATTTTACATGAGATTCTTTTTCATTGTAGGATCCCTATTGCTGGCTGACTAAAGTGCAGCTTTATTCAGAGCTTTATACTGTAAAAGCAGTTTGAGAATGCTGCACTAGGCAGTTTGTTAGGTATGGGGTATTGCCAACAGTACCTAAAGAAATATCTACCTAAATGTGATGGCTGTATTATGGATGTTGGTGTTTTAATTTGCACAGACCAAAATTAGCTAAAGTCTGTTTCCTATGCAGTAAATAGCAGCCTAATACTCATTTCTGAGAGGCGGGACATTGTTCTAAAAGTTTTACTGGAATGTCAGTGTAGAATATGCTTCTGCTATGCCCTCTGCAAATAAACATATTTTGCCCAGGATTAATTGTCCAGTTTAATAGCTTACATAGATGCTGGCTTCCTCACAGTTTTTATCTAAAGTCTACGTTCTCGCTAAAACAAAAGATAATGAAAGCTTGTTTCTGATCAAAGCTGCTTCCTGCACCTTTTATTTTTATGATAGCTGATTTAAATTCACAAGTGGGAGTAATGAGGATAGAACAACTCCATTGCTAAGGAAAACAGGCTGCTTATTCTGAAAGAAAGGACACTCTGTTATAAATACCCAATGTTTTTGTAATACAGAATTTGGTAAGTGACAGAGCAGCCAATCTAATTGGCCTGACTGACTGATTGAACCAAACTTTCTGAGGCTCTGGAAGAGAAGGAAAAAAACCAACCAAGAACCCCCAAACCAAACATGCAAAAGAGAAAAGTGTGTAGTTACATGCAATGGAAAGGGATGTGGTATTTCAGGAAAACAGAAATATTAAGATGCACACTTAAAAAAAAAAAAAAAAGCGGTGGGGGAGGGAAGCCAGAATTACTATTAGTTTTTTGTAAACCACCCTCTTATAATGCTGATTAGTTCTACGGATCTTGGTGAGATTGCTGGTAGTGGGCTCCAAGCTTTTATTTCTGCATACTAAGCTATCACTTTAATACCACTTGGCCATTTTCATCACACGTGAGAACAATCAAACATTTTTTTTTGAGAACCGTAAAATGAAATACAAAGTTTTTCTATTCTTCAGTTTGGATGTGTATGAAATGCATTGTCATGAGACAAAAATAGCAAAGTTTCCATGTATATTTAGCTTCTGTTTCTCTCTGTGGTTAGTTCCAGTTCACAATGGAAAGTAAAGAAGTGGACAGTACTTACTTGAAATACTTAAGTGTGAACTTAATCCTTAATGCTTTATATAAAATTGTAATGTTTTAAAGAACACTGTCAAATATTGTGCAACTTAGGACTGTGTATTGTGCCCTTTAATGCAAATATTGTTAAATTTTAATATTTTTATAGAATATGTTGAACATGACTGCAAGGGAAGAGAATATAAAAATCTGCTTGTGCAAAGGTGAAATCCAAAAGAATATATTTGCCTTTGAATGATGAACTCAAATTTTGAAGAAATAGCTGCAAAATTCTTGGCTATCCTTATTAGATGTGGTAATTACATCTTAATTTCTTTTTTGCTATGGTCATTCATCTTTAATAAGGAGGGAAATCTTTTTTAACAACAGCTTTGTCTGGCTTCCTTTATTATGTTTCCATCTATTTTTGTTCCTGGATTGCACCTGCTCAGTAGTTATCTAATCTTTCTTAGAAGTTTACGCTCTCAAGTAAAAGCTTTGAAGTTTACACTGATTAGTGTTTTATAGCATAAGAGATATGTATAGATCCTTCTTTTGCAGTGTTAAAGCTATTATGCACCTGGTGAAAAGATAGACATTAAAGTACAGATGACAAACCTTTAAAATATTTAGTAGATTAAAGTACTGAATTACTCCCTACTCCTTGTTCAAGGTCCTTAATATTACAAAAAATTCTGCTAGTTTGGGTTTTGAAGACAAGGGCCTTTGATTTGTAGTTGCATGCTGGCAGACATCAGACATTTTGCAAAAATATAGTTATATTTTATAGACAATTATATAGATAGTTATAGAAAAACACTTTTTAACTAGAACTGTATTAAAATATTGCTGAATCTAGGCCTTTACCATAATATTGCTTTCTGCCTTTTTTTGACAATTTACATGACTGTTATTCATCAGATACTCAGGGATTTGTTGTTTTGGGTTGTTTCTTTTTTGTTGTTGTTGTTGTTGAGAGAAAGCACTGTATTCAACAAACGTCCTTGCAAGGTAGATCTGGTGTAATTTTGAATATAAAAAGATTGTGGAATGAAGATGCTGTTTAAGCAGTTATTTGCATGCTAATGCACTGAGAAAAGATAGAAATATAGGTTACCTGGTAGCAACTGTTTTTTCCTAATATTTAAAGGCTGCTATAAATATATATATAAAAAAATTAACAAGGATCTTACTAGTACATAACTCGGATTTTGTTGTATCTCCTTCCTGAAAGCTAAGAGCAATGAACTGCTTTTGTGGAGAACTGAATACAACATAAATATGAACAGTTTTTATGCATAAAAATTTTAAAAAGCATTAGGAAACGTAATATTTATTGTCACCAGATATAGAATATACTACAGTACAGCAAATGTGCTATTTTAAAGATATCAGTGTCAACTTTTTGGAACTCAGATTTATATTACTAGAAGAAGAATGTAAGGGGGAAAGTAGATAAATATTTTCAGGTCCGAAAAAGGTCTTGAAGGTATGTGAAATTAAAGGTGTGGAAAAAATTATCATGAAATTTGGATTAATTAATCACTAGAATCCATTGGAGAAAGATAAGTAATCTAAGTATCAAAACATTCACTGTAAAGATTTTTTTTTTCTCTCTCTTTTATTTATATATTAGGATAGCATGTAAATTATATCCTTACCAAAGAAAAGATGACAAAAAAGCTGCAAAGACTCCACAGTTAACACTGTGTTAACAAGTACTTAGAAAAGCTTGTTGTTTAAAATCAGGTGAATTTAAAAATAGCTATGGATCTATATGCAAACATTTGATTGGCTACATTTGACTATTATTTATCAAAGTTTAATTATCAGATGCATAATTAAGTTATGAATTTGAAAGATGTGCAGGTCTTAGAATGCTCCTTTCATTAAGACTAAAATGCAGTAAGCCAGCCCTGACTGTGTGGAGCACTTGGGAACCTGCTCTGAATACAGTCCTACAAGCTTCCGCCTGTTCCCAGGAGGTATGTTTGCTTCAGAAGTTGAGAGAATTGCACTGAGAGTACTCCAGAGAACGTTGTGGTTAATGGAGTGCTTTTTGTGGAAGCAGTCTAGATACCACCTTAGGTTCCTTTCTAAATCATTCTGTCTTCATTATACTACTTTTTTCTTTTCTGCCAGATAGATAATTCTAAAGCCACTTTCTTAGGCATCTTCTGAATTCAGAAGGGTTGGTTTGAAAACTGAGCTCTATGTGGTATTGTAGCAGTAGCTGGAAATGACAAGAATCTTTTTGTTATTCAACTTGGCAACAGTGAAGCTCTAGTAAACAGTGAATGATCAATACTAATTTTGTTCATTCTAAAAATCTAGTCCCTTCCATCCTAAATGTAATATTGAAACTTGTATCTTTTATCTGCTTTGTTCTGGAGCTGAAGACAGATTGATTATTTTTTAAGGTGTGTGTTTTTCTTGCACAAGCATTTTTTCTGTACTTTTTCAGCATATCATTTGAAATGGTTTGATCAGACCACCTCAAATCAGAGCTTTTTTTAGTCCTAAATTTGAGTGTACCTATATGTGCCTTGGAAATGTCAGCACTGTGCAATGATTGTATAGTTGTTTTCTATGAATTGTGTAACATCTTATGCAAAATAGTAATAATGTTTTAGAATGATAAAATAGTCTTTCCTTGTATCCAGAGGCACACTTTGTTACAGAGGATGATCAGTCACTGATGCCTGCAGTCCCAAGTTTTCTTGTGGAAGTCCTAGAAGGACAAGAAAAGCCCTCTTTAAAGACACAAAATCCAAACAAAAAAACCTAACAAAACACCCCCACCCCCAAAAAAACCCACCAACAAAAAAAAACCCACCCCCAAGCCCCCCACCATGTTTGCACATAATCTGGCAATCTGTGGAGATAAAGTTTTAGGGAAAACATCAAATACTGGGAAAGTGTTACAGTAAAGCTTTTTCATTGGCAGACCGGTCACGTAAACTACATGGTAAAGCAAATGAAAATACACTTGGGATATCAGCAAGAAGTGATTTTTAGCACTGAGGCACTTGATTGGCCAAGAAGGATGAGAATGAAACAAGCTAGTGAAATTTCATCAGGCTGGGGCTCTCATGGAGATAACTCTAATGGAAAAGGAGGATGGCTGGTTTGTGGAGGTCAGATAGCACAGTGAGAAGCTCAGTTAAAAATCTAAGAATTAAATGAGTTCAGGAAAGTAGCAAAGCTTAGAGTCAAAGTAAAAGCTAAGATACTGTTCTATGAATGCCAGTTACCATATGATTAAGAAGAGATGAAGTAGCTGAAAATCTGCATACTGTTAAGCCATTGGTAAAAAGTGAAATAATCATATTCTCCAAAAGATCATAACAGGAAAAGGGGTTGGAGGGTGCAGTTCCTATGGTGTGAAATGAGAAACCTTTTTGGGTGACTTGAGTAAGAGATTTACCCTAGCTGTGGGAATTCTGGAATATTTTTGGTACTCTCTTGAGTTTATTAGTAAAGATGCCCTTAAATTAAAATGCAGTTTCGGACTTCCTTAACCAAGTCTGAAGTGAAGGCCAGTGAATTTCTGTGGAGTCTTTAAGCCCAGCATGCTGAGCTCACAGAATCTAGGTGCACAGACTCAAGTGGTCCTCTGTACTTTAGTTTGGGTCCCACATACTTAGTTTTCCTTGTTTCTCAAATAAGACTGTAAGAACTGTTGCTGCTTTAGTCTCCTGTGTTTTGCTTTAGAAATTGAACATCCATCTCAACGTTTGGGCTATTGTAGAAACAGTAAGGAATATCACTGTATCTTCTGGAATAAGCAGAGCAGGGCTCTCTGGAAACATTAATTCGCAGTATTAAACAGACTAGGAACTAATGTAGAACTGTTGACTGTTTCCTGTCAATCCTAGAATACCTTTTGGAGGTAAATAAATTTTGTTCCTGAAAGTATTGCTTGATAGTATTGCTATGAATGCTTTTGGCAAAACTACAGGCAACTGTATTATTATGAGATTAAAAAAAAAATTCTGAAAAAAATGCTATTGCATATGATAGTTTATACATCTGAAAGACTCAGTGCCTTAGTATGTTTTCTTTGAATTACATGACTATTTTTCTAATTCATTTAGAACAGAAAATACTCTATATATTTGATGATTAAGTTCACATTTACATTTTCTGTAATAGGGGCAGCAGCAATAGATCTATAGAAATTTTAGGTGATACTACTGTTCCATGTATTTCCATGCAAAAACCATTTATATGGATATAAATGAAGTGTTTAACATTCTGTCGTGGAAGGCTATGTAAGTTGTCAGCTTCTCAGAACAGCTTGTTTATGACAGTTTTCCTGGTCTTGGTTGTCACCTCTGCTGTGGTGCTATGGCAGTTATGGAAGTGGGGTATTGTGCTTTCTATCATAGCTGCTCAAAGTGCTTGACATAATTAAGCTCAATGGAACAATGTATTGAAATAAATTTTGATCAGCTTTGACCCTCACTTGTACATTGTAGCTGGGCAAGTATTTATATTAGTTTATTTGTGATGGCCTAAGGCTGACTGAAATCTGATATTGATGTTAATGGAAACATTCATATGCTCAGAATAGGGAAAACTCCAAATATTTTGCTGAGTTGAAATGAGGGGAGGGCAGATGTCACATCTATGACATCTATGCAGCTCAGTGCAAAAAAGTAATTTGCACAAATCTTCAGATTTGCATGAAGAAATATTTTGGCACATAAGAATTGTGCAGGTGTTTTTTGAAGACCACATTGGGTTTTTTGTAGATGAACTTTTAAGGGTAATTTGTATCTTGAAAAGCATAGTTGACAATAACTAAAATGTGCAGTTTGTTTGGATGCATTTTATATATGTATGCTAAAGTGAAAAAGGGTGTTTAATCTTCAGTATTAGGAAAGGGGGCTAAAATTTGGCTGTAGGTCAGAGATTTCACCGCAAAGTCCAAGTTTGAAATAAAACCATATAAATGAAAATATTTAGTAGGCAAATTAGGATCTAAATGCAATAATTTCTATTTGAAGAACATCTATACAATCTTTGCTTAATAAAGCTAATAAAACTCAAATGTGAAAACACCCCAAATGCCTGAGATTTAATGGAAGAAATGGAGACAGTTTACGGAAATACATCATTCCTGCCTTCTGGTTTGGGTTATTAATAGTAAATGTCATTTTATATCTCAATTCCATTTATCCTAACATTAGTGCAGAGAGATTTCTACTGACTTCGGAGCTTTACTGATGCTGAGAATTCCTCCAAATTCCACTATTTTAGGTAAGACTTTCTAGGAAAAATCCCATAGATCAACATTCTGAAGTAATGGATTTTCTGTCGCGATAGAACACCTTTCCCTCAGTATTGAAAAATCAGGAGACCAACATGCTTTGAAAAAGAAGGTACCAGAGAAACTTCATTTTGTGTTTTGGGGTGGGGGTGGGTTTTGTTTTGGTTTTGTTCGGGTTTTTTTAAATATATAGCTGATAGTCTTCACTGGAAACTGAAGTGAAGTATATTCAGTGTGCTCAGACTGCAATATGATCTAATCAGGTCTTGGACTAAGAATGTAATAAATTGTCAATGCAGTACTTTTGCATTCATTTACACTAATACTGAGTGTCTCATTTCTAAGAAGTAAATCACAGTAGCTTCAGTACTTTATTTTCCATCTTGTAGGTAAGTAAACTGCAGGATCAACTGGGAGGTTGAATCAATCTGCTATTTATTACCTCGAAATGTGACACCCTATTTTAAGTGCCTTATTCCCTTATGATTTAGACTGAGTAGTGCGTTATGTTTAAACAATATAGAAACCAGCTTTACTGTTAGTGGATTTTTCACTTTAGATGTGATGGATTTACATTTTTAGAAAACTTCCAGTGCATCATTATGTTATTATATAAAATGGAGTTGCAAACAGACTGATGTAGAGGGAACAAGGAAAGTAATTTTGATTACTTTTTCTTGTCATCTAATAAGTATTAATAATTCTATAGGGTATTTTTTCTAGGACTTTTTTTAAAGATACTTGAAAAACATGCTGTTGGTCAGTTGTTTCATTTTCATTTTTTGTCTAGAACAGTTTGACATTTCCTAAAATATTTTCCAAGAAAGCTGTGGCTTCTTGCAGAGCATAGAGCATCTCAAACATTTTCCCTCAACTGATTCTTGTGTTTTAATACAAGTGTTCTCCATTAATTTATGCAAGGAGAAAGGTAAGTGTGGTTTTTTGTTGGTGGTTTAGTTTTTTTTTTTTTTAATCACTGTTGTTTTTCATGGAGGTTATGGGATGAGAACCAACACTTTCCTGTTCTTCCAACATTATATTCTGGGGCCATACACCACTGTTATATCTAATAACATTAACTTATGTCATTGACTTCCATTATATCTTTAAACTTACTTCCATTATATCTTTAAACTTAATTATCATGTGTTGACCTACTTTTTAATGTACTGATGGCAACAGATAGGGAACTTGTCACATTAAAAATCTTACATATTTAGTTGAATAAAAAGAGAGTAACACCCATAGCAATGAATGTTTGAAGAATTTTGACTTCTTGGTCACATTGCACAAGACTAGTTGGGATAAAAGTCTGGTTTGTTTTATGTCTCTGCTCTGATTTTTTTCCACTAGAAAAATTCTAGTTAAGTTCCATCAGCTCTTGCTTACAAAATCAGTGTTATATTTTTGAAAATGTTAAACTGATCAAATTAAGGAAAGAAGTTAAGGTTTTCTTGTGCAAATGGAAAAGTAACCCATTTTCTCAAGTTAAGCCTTTGGACCCCAAGTCAGAAAAAGACTTGAACATATACTTTTTATTGCAGCACATTAATGTGAAGTTTTAGTGAAGTTTTATCAAGTCACAATGACTTTTTTTACTATGTACTACTTAAGTGGAAAGCATAAAAAAAATAGTTATTCTTGTAAACTTTAAGAAAGTTCTTATGCATGCACTGTTTGCAGCTGTGATCTTTGATAGCCTCCATTGTCTTGGAAGTATATCATAATTTTGGAGTAGAAAATTTGACGTAAGGGGGGAAATATACCCACACTACTAATTTCTTTCATGTATTTAGCACTTGAGAAATACCTGCTATATGGGAATAGTAGCAAAGGGCTAACTATTTTATTCCACAAGTGACCACAGCTAATTAAAATTTTAGCATAGAGGTCAAATGGCTAGATAAACTATATTCAGGCAGACAAAATTGTAAAGATATCTTGAATCATTACCTGGTACTTGAATCAGTTTGCTTTGACTAGCTTTTTTTCCCCCCTCCCTGTTTTATTACAGGCATACTGTATGCTCCATAGTAAAGAGAGGGGAAAGCATATGGCCTCCTGTTTGAACTTCTGTAATTAATCCTTCCAAATACTATTTCCTTGGAAAGTTATTTTTAATTTTATTACAGTCTGTTCTTGTATTCTCCCACACAATCACTTGGGCAACATTTGTATCGATGAAAACGACATAAAGCAGCTCTTAACTAAAAGGAGACTGCTGTTTTACACAACATGTAAATGATTAAGTGATAGATTTTTATTACTGTTTGTGTGTAGAGTGCACTACAGCATTTGAGCATTAACCCTCCCCTCCTCCCCCCCCCCGCCCCAAATCTATGCAGTCCTACAGGGTGTGTTTAGGACTGTTTGCTGTTCAAATTCTTATGGCTTATTATTTGGAAAGCTTTTTAAAATGCTAGTTATTCCCTTAGGGCTATATTGATATTTCTGTATGCTTGCACTCATGCAAAAAAAAAATCCTGCACTGTGGAACTGGTAGGAAAGAAGCTCAATCAAGATTATAGATGTAAGTGATGGAGAAATACTGGAAAGTGTTGTAATAAAAGCTGATCAGGTTGGTCCCATCCCAGTCAGTAGCTTCTATAAGAAAAAGAATAAAAGAAAAAAAAAAAAAGTCTGTCCATTCTTAAAGCTTCCTTCACTTGCCTACATACAGAATTACAGATGTGTGCACTGAGCATGGCTGTCTATTTATGGGCAGGATATTGGATGCTGCAACCTGTTAAGGCAATGTAGGGGAGTAACATTACAAATGAGATGATGATAGAGAGCAGCAAAGCTTATGCTTCTGAATATCTTAAAATATATTCCAGAAGTCCAGGCAATGTAACCAAGTTGAATTCCATGGCATTTTTCATGTAACAGAGAATATATTAAATAATCTTGATTAGAGTTGCCTACAAAGCATGGAATAGTGACTAATTAGTAGTTTACCTCACAATGCTTTCTAGATATTTTCTGAGATTGTCTTGAAACACAAGTTGAGAGAAAACCTTCCCCCAATTTAGTCTTGAAAGAATTAGCATTATTCTAAATTTCATGCTTTTGGAAAGCTTATAGTAAAATACACCCTTGTAAGATATCCCACTGAATGTTTCTTTTGTCTCTTCCCCTCCTCATCCCTATCCATTTCTCATAAGAATACGTAAGGGAGCTTTCTACAGCTATATTACCCTGAATGTTGTTGATTTTAAAGGTTATAATTTGGAGCATAATTTCAATTAAGAGGTCTACTGGCAAGAAATACGACTGACTAGAAACAGTGGACATAAAGTGTGGTTTTACTCAAATAAACTACAGGGTGAAAGCAATGTTTAAAAGATATCTCTTAGGAACTTAATTTCTGTTCAAGGATCACAGTAAGATCACATTTCCAGGACTGTGGTCAAGGTCTGCCTCTTAGGAATGTCCAGTTGTTGTTTTATTTCCTTGAAACTGAAATTGCTGCATTGTACCAGAGAGGACAACACAGGCTTGATTTAGATAGGCACATCCCTCATTAATTCAAGTGGAATATTAGGTCAGCACCCCTGCAAAACTGGGATTAGATAGTGCCATGTCTGCAAATTCAGTTGCTGTTTTTCTCCGAAGATGCGCTTTTCAATTCTGTCGCATGTAAACACTAGGTTTAAATGGAACACTTTATAGTTAAATGAAGTCATGCTTTTGCTGAATAGTAATGCTTTTTCTTGGCCTGCAGGTATGAATTATAGGTGTGAAATGGAGCTGTCTAAATGTTAACTTTAAACTCAGGTGCTTAAATAATATTAGCATGATTAGTTCATATATTTTTAACATTGATTGGACTGTATAATAGTTTTAGGAAATTATTATAACTACTTTTTTTATAAAATACGTATGTGAACTAGCAAAGAAATTTTTATGTTCGTTAATTATGGAAAAACGATACTTTTAGCTTTACTCTGGTTTTGTGTCTTGTTTCAAAAGATTGTGATGTCCTTGCAAAAGTCTGTTAAATCTCTGCCATACTAGAAAGGTTTACAGCATTTCAAAGCAATATTTCATCTATTTAGGATACACAGACTTCCCCAATTAACAGACTTACTGAGAGGATTAGCCTTTAATGGCATTCATGTCAAAGCATATGATGTCGTCATGGTCTGTACTCTAACCAGAAGTAGATAACAAGTTAGCTTCTGGGGTTGTCATGCAATAGTAAGATTTTGTTAATGCTCTAAACTGTCTAAAATGTTTGTGTTTTCACTGCATTTCATTAATATCCCTTTAAAATGGGATTCATTGTAGCTATAAGTGTTGTAGATTTATGGTAAATTTGCTTGTCAGACAACAAGCTAGGTCTTATTGACCCAAGTAAGGTGATCTGAAGGGCATGGTGGACAGATGTTCTGGACCTTATGAATTATCAACTACTTGACATCTTAGACAAATGAAGCACTACTAATTCTCTGCACTATTAAATAAGTGAGAGTCTCAAACCTTTAGACAATGCAAAGTCTAACTGTGAACTTCATTACTGCAGGATGGCTGTGGATGCTAAAACTTTACAAAACCTCAGAAGTCAAATAGATAAATTTGCAGAGGAAAAAACACTCCCTCATCAAGGAGTGCTGATGGAATGAAAGTGATTTTGAAGACTACTGGAGTTTAAGAAAATGTATCATTTTATGCTTTCCAAGAGAGAATTCTCATTGAATGTTTTCTACTGGTAACTGTTGCAGAAAGGATCAGTCATTTTGTGGGTGGCAGTTTGTATGTAGTAGCTGATTTGTTTGCATGGAAACAAAAAACAACCAAACAAAAAAACCTGTGGTGCTCTAACTTGCACAGGATAAGTGCTTTTGAGTTACCTGCTTGTCTTTCAATGAAACAAAAGTAGGTACATAAACTTAGAAAAGTGTTTCTTAGCATTAGCATTCCCTTTGTGTTTGAAGTGCAGATAGGTAAATATTCCTCAACTCAGAGACCTGACCTCAAAACTGTAGTTTAATAACTAACTATAGCTTTAGTAATTTCCATCACATCACTAGCCTGCTATGTCACAGAAGCAAGTCTGGTGTTTCTTTAGTATCTGTCCTTCAGGATAACTTTGTCATTGCTCTCCATGATACTTCTGTTTCTTGAAAAGGTTTGTTGTGGTTTTTTTTGGTTTGGTTTTTTTTTTTTCCTCTTTTTGTGTGCTTTGATTCAGTTTAACTTGCATCTAATTTTCTCACTGCAAGAGTAAGAAAGAGATAATATTCATATATTAATTACCTTCTGTGACTTGTATCTTGCTAGAGAAATTAGGTGAAGGGAAAGAAGTCCTTAGGTTCAGATCTTGAGAATCTGTGTGCCCCATTCCTAACCTATCCATCAAGAAGATTTTTATCTAACAGCAGGAATAGAAGACAGCATAACTTTTCATGCATTCATGTTTTGCTTGTGCTCTCACAAGTTTAATCTGCCTACAAAATAGATGATGAATCTGGCTCTAGTTACAAGCTGTGGGAGGCTTTACCTTTAGCAGGTGAGTCATTACAACATAACATTCCATTTTAATGCAGTTATGCAAAACCTTTTTTGATGTTTTCTTATGATGTATGGATTGTGCAGAATTTATGAAAGAAGCAATTAAGTGGGTGGTACTTGGGAATCAGGATTATATTTAAAAGTATGCTCATTTACTGGAGTAGTACTATAATTATTTTGAGCACTCCCACCTCCAAGTCCTTAACATATAGATAGAAGATGTTCTTTTACCCTTTACTAGTTCTTTGCCCTTTCTTTCTGCTAGTAAACTCTTTCTTCCCACTATAAGGTAGCATGCGTAAAACACTGAATTCAGCTGACTCTTGTAGCCCGAGACAATGGTGCAGAATCACATTTCTTTACCTCTCTTAATATTGATTCTTTAATATGCTTAGGTTAAAGTGAACTGATTATAGGAAGCTGATGGGTGCTCATTGGTGAGATATTTTAGTAGTAAAATAGCTTCAGTGTCTTGTGACCTAACAACCTTACACGAGGTAAGACTTAGGTGTATGTTGAATGCAAAAATGTAATCCTGTATTAAAGCTTTCTGGAGACAGGATTCTTGAGCGTGTAGATTGTTTTTTGTTGTCTTGCTTTTAAAATACTTCCTCCAGCCCACCTAATACAGTTTGAGTTCTTCTGTATTGGAAGACTGTTTTCTGTAAATTGTGGGTTGTACTATGCCATCTTGAAATGAGCAGTCAACTATATGATATAGAAACTTATTGTCATTCAGGGAATAGTGCTTAACTTCAGTAAAAATGGCCATCATTGTTTGAAGAGCATAATATATATCTCAATCATTTATTCTAAAATATTTAGTTATAATTTGTAGTTCTAGTCTGCAGTGCAGTTGCAAGATTTGCATTATAAAGTAAAACATTCAGTTAAAATAAGATTTGCTCATAAATGATTCATTTGGCAGTTATTAAATCACATTCTAACTCCCACCTGCCATAAGGAGTTTATCAGAGTACTTTAATGGCATGGCAAACAGCTGGCTGTCTATTAGCCATTTAAAGTTGGAAAGCCACTGGCTAGTTTACTATGTTAGAATTGTTCTTTACAGGGAGTTATTTTACAAGCTGGATGGTGTTGGAAGGCATTTTGTTTTTAGTTTATGAATACTTTATTTCTGTGGTAAAGGAAGGATAAACGAGGTT
Organism: Pelecanus crispus; assembly: GCF_030463565.1. Taxonomy (NCBI): domain Eukaryota; kingdom Metazoa; phylum Chordata; class Aves; order Pelecaniformes; family Pelecanidae; genus Pelecanus; species Pelecanus crispus. The sequence goes on from NC_134650.1 coordinate 31,346,067, forward strand.
TGCATACCAGGAAAAGTTTTAGTACCGCATAACTAGATGAAGTGGCAGTTAGATGGCCAAAGGCCTCTTCAGAATTAATGTGCCATTTGCTCTTGCTGTAAACAAAATCCAAATCTGCTTGCCCTTCCAAAGCTAAGAAATTGAGCTTTTTACCTGGGAGTTCAGCGTAGAATGGGAAGATAAGTCTGAAGCAATCAGATGTGAATTCCCTCAGAACTATTCGTTGTCCTCCCTTCGTCTGGTGCATATGGTGCATAGTCATGTCTATTCTACCACTGTCTTTTTTTTTTTTTTTTAAACATATGTCTGAGTACCAACTGAATGTCAAGAACCATTTTGAGAAGTATGTGAAGCATATGCAGTAGTCTCTCTGTGTAGTGCACGTAGATGTTCTGTGATAAGACAACAGTATCTTTGCCACTGAAATGAAGAGGAAAGTAATTGTCCTAAAAAGTAGTCTGTAGCTGAATAATATAGTATGGCTGTGTATGACCAACTCTTAACTTTTCCTCTTTGATGAAATTCTTTGATACCAGGAAGACCACCTTTCTGCTTCTCTCTGTCCTTGTATACAGATACTGTACTTCATTCCATTCTGGATTATTATGACTTTTTTTTTGTGCTCAGGCAAGTTTGGGTTTTGGTTGGGGTTTTTTTGTTTGTTTGTGGTTTGTTTTTTTTCTGTCTTTTTGTCTTCTGGGTTCACTGTTTTACTTTTTGTTATATTCTTGAGGGGAACTTGATCTGAATTCTGTAATACTGTTTATATAAGCATGCAGTCAAAACTACATACCTATATGTCAGGGATGTGGCTTTTAAGTATATGTTAGGTAATAAATAGCATGAATACAATAATCAATTTGAGATAGATCATGAGATACTGTCTTTTTAATCATGATCCTTTTCAGATGTAATCCTTAGATAAGATTCATACTTCTGTGACTTGACCACTGATAAGATAACAAGGAGAATTACACTCAAAGGGCCTACCAATGTCAGTTAAATCAGTCACTTGTTTTTAGCATAAACTCTGTGGAAACAGAAAAAGGACTCTTTCATAAGACACATTGCTAAACATGGTACTTAGTTATATGAGACACATTCGGGGAAAATCTCAGGTGACAAAGGAAGATGCTTCAGAGCATTAATCCCAATATAGTACCATGCCATATACTGACAAATATACCCAAGCTTAAGTAATTAAATCTTTTTTTGAAGACACACTATGATAAGGAGTAAGTGTCCTGAGCAGATTAAATTTCTTTTTTCCTCTCACATACTACAGTTCAGCAGTGATCATTTGAAAGCCCATCTCTCCTTTCCCCCTTCTGCTGCTTTTTTTTTTCTTTTAAAACCCCTGGGGATTGCTTGAACGCTTATAGTGCCCTGGGTATGAAAAATAGACACTATGTTCTCTGGTCACTTAAATAAAATTGTGGCACCTCCCATTATTTGTATGCCACATTATCACCATTATTTAACCTTGTTATCTTGTTTTCCTTTCAGTACCTCCAGCTTCTTCAGAATGACAGTCTAAATGTACCTTTATTTAGAACAATAGTATCCTGTCCCTTATATCCAAAATCTTTAGTTCAAAGAAATTATCACTGAAACTGTTGAATGCCTCTGTCTCGCCAGTGGAATAATTCCATCAATATTTGTATTTAAGAGTACTGAGACTAGTTTAGAACTCAGGAAGTTCTGTTTCATTCCATCTAATTCATTTTGGTTTACTCTTGTATAAGTCAAAAGATCAAGCCCAGATCAGTGTCAGTGAAGCTCTGACGTTTTCTGTTTAGCTGTGTTCATGCATTTATTACAGGACAGACTTTCAGTTGAGCTGAGAAGCCTCTGGAGAATTCTTGTTGCATTGACTGTGTGAGGAGAGTTAGCTATGGGGTTTGGGTTTTTTTCTTCCCCCCCCCCCCCCCCCCCCCCCCCTTCTGTGTAACGGCTTCTTCTCCTCTGCCTGAAAAAGTAGTTGCTTCATTTTTAAGAGGTGCTTAAGGGCAAAACTCTGCATCTGATCACACATACACATTTGTGTTAGATTTAGCATCGCTTGCTTTATACATCCTGTATTAGACAGGTGAAGGAATACTGAAGGTCAGCAATTCTGTATTGCTAAAAGAAATGTGATTTTTAACATAGTCATTGACGTCTGTGTGGAGAAATGGTCAATAATTAAGATTCCATTCCTTTTTTTAAAGATTGTGAAATGGTTACTGGAAGAATTGGTGTTCAAATATTCTTAAATGTGATTGTGTGGGTTTTTGTTTTTTTTAATTCTCAGTCCTTACAAGTAAATGGGAAATGACAATGTTTTAGCACAAGCCTCCACTTAACCTGCAAGCTGAAATGTAAATTTAATGAAGAGCTGAAAATGGGGGGCCGGTTTCCCTTTTAAGTGTTGTAACATATCCTACCAATTGCATCTGCTTAAGCAATTTAAATTGCTTCTTTTCAAGGTGGGCACCAGGTGAAGTGGAGTACAGTCTAAATTGGGGGGAGGGGGAGGAGTGTGCAAAACATGTGTAATAGTCTTTTTATGAAGGTGCATAACCTGGTTCATAAGGTTTTCAAGCTTGTTGTTTCTGTCAGATGAATAAATGTTAAAACTGCTATGTGGTATAAGTAACATAACACTTGTCATTATTCCCAACTGTTTGGCTAGGTTAGCTCTAGGCAAAACTAAAACAGGAAAAAAAAGAAAAAAGTCTTTAATTTATGTGTTGAAGGTAATTTTTTTTTTTTTTTTTTATTTAGAACTTGCATGTGTGATGCTATCTAATATATTGCTAATGCCCACACCTATTATGATGAACTAAATTCTACTTACACTTGTATTTGGGGTTTTTTGTGTCAAAATTGTAATTTTAGCATGTTGTTTCTATAGCTTTCGCAGAATGAGAGAAATACTGGAAATTGTGGAGTATCCCTCCCTGGAGATATTCAAAAGCTGTCTAGACATGGTCCTGGGCAAACAGCTCTGCATGGTCCTGCTTGAGGCAGGGGGATTGGACCAGATGACCTCCAGAGGTCCCCTCTAACCTCAGCCATTCTGTGATTCTGTTATTTACCTTGAAATTTAGTTAGATGGAGCTAGAGTATACAACTATAAGCTGCTGTATATAGGTACACAGCTGTTTACAGTATAGCTTTATTGTTTCTGTGCACTGGGGGGGGCAAGTAGTGTTTGGTGTCATAAAGAAGGACATAAAAGGCAGTACTGCAGTCAATCCTCAATACAACTGAATGATTTGACACTACTATGAGTTTCTTCTACTAAGAAGTAGGAGAAAATATCACAGATGAAGGCACTGATTTTTAAAGATGGAATGGCATGACTGGAGCTGTTACAGGTAAGAGATCAAAAATAGCCCCAGTTGAAGATGCTCCACTTAATGAGTGAAACTGGTTTTTTTTCAGTTTTAATAACATGGAACCTAGATCATCAAAAAAGATCTTGATCCATGCTAGAAGTAATGTGTTGTCATGTTTTGAAACAGGACATTAGACAGAGCCTATTTTAAAAAGAAGCCCACAGCAATTCTGGTATGTGTAACGCTATTTTCAAATGCATCCATTGGTTTTTGGTTTTGTTCCTTTTTTTTTTTTTTCCTTTCTTCCCCTAGCTAAGATTTCATGTCTCCTAACAATTTCCCATGCTGTACTCAAACAACAGATTTCATCCAAAATTGTAGCTAGTACAAATAATTTCTCAATTTGAAATACGTACATTACTAGTGTGGAATGGAAAAATAAAATTAATTAATGTAGGCACTGCATCAATGATACAGCTGTTGTGATTAATGAAGATTAATTTCCTTCAGAATGAATATTCTATGTAAGGGCCTACTCTTGTCAAAGATGAAAAACATCAATGAATTCAGATTTAGTAGAGTAATACGCAGTCTGAGTAAAGTACTTGAAAGTGCAAATTACCATTTGTTATTTCTATTTTTGCTACTTGGGTTAGGTTGTAGCTTTAAATGCCCTTCTGCATAGGCAGCTGTAACTGTGTTATAGGTATGCAAGACTGAATTAAGCTACTACTCAAATTATTCCATTGTAATTGAGGGAAATGACTGATGAAATGGGAGGGATGTTGGCTTCATCTCTTCCTGTTTGTGAGCACAGATGTATGCTCCTTGTCAGAAAACTCTGCTTGCTTTTGGGAAGATAGCCAGCAGTGAATTCCTTTGGTAAAAAGAGCTATTCTACCACTATGTATTGATTTCAAAGCGTATTATCAGTTAGGTTGAGATGTTGTTGAGAAAGGAGTGAGAAGACTGATTTATGTAACATAAATGATAGGAAATGGACATATTATTTGTATCAGTGTATTGAAGGTATTTGAGAAAATGTTCCTATCAAATACATTTGTGCCAAGTGAAAAGCAGCAAATGTTTATAAAAAGAACTTTATAAACATTTCAGCTTATTTTTTCATTTCTTATTGTAGTTTATCATATGATTATATAGTAACAAAATTCTTCTGTAAGGGTCTTACAAACTTTTTGAGACAATGATATTAACCTTTAATTAAGAAAACCCAACAGATTGTTAGATTAAGTAGAAAATACTAAACATTTATTGTGTACATTTATAATCCCTTTTATAAACATTTTGAGATTGCTTTTTGAAGACAGCCACACTACCTAAGTTGGTACTTAAATGATACCTTTTTTATTTATCTTTTATCACTATTAATAGCTGCAAAAGGAATATTATGTTTTATGACCCACTTCCCATTCTTGTACAGCAGTACTCTATAGAATTTCACAACAAAAATCAGTCAAGGTATGACTGAGTTTGACTTGCTACATTAAAGAAATCATGAGCATATTATGAAGCTTAAAGATTTAGAACCTGTATCTTGAAATCCTTTGTTTTCCATCTAAGATTACTTAATCAAATATGAACCTGCTATCTGCAGCTAACTGGATTTAGATTGCTAGTTGCTAAAGAACCATTAAAGGAAAACATCTTTGGTATCAATTTTAACTTCCTGGGTTTGCAAAAGATGATGAAGCAGTACCTGTTCTTCCCACTAGTTTCAACAAGAATAAGCAATTATCCTGTTCTGCATTAAGAATATTATTAAGTCCATTGATCCTCTCAGTGATTCAATAATGTGGATAATCATTTTAAATTTAATCTTTCACATCATAAAGACATGTCTAGGCTTTCCAGGTAATATCGGTGTATAAGTTTTTCTTTGATGTACTGATGTAAGATGCAGAGGGAGATGGGTGTTGATCTTGCATAACCAAAAGGAATATTTTGGGGAAAGAAAAAAAAAATCTCCTTGGAAAATAATGGGGACTTGCTGCTGGGTATTTGTAGGATTCTTTTTCTTTCCCCTCATCGCCCTACATACTGTTAAAAAAAAAAAAAAAAAATCTTTGAAACTTAAAATACAAAGAAAACAGTCAACAACAAAAACCCATCCTATGCTATACATTACCATATGCAGTTTTGGTCATGGAGTTGAAATGAAGAACTGCTTATCTTTCACTAAATTCTTCATTGTTATTACATGATTTTTTTTAAGGTGCAATTAGGAAATATATTTTTTTAAAAATATTCAATTTGTATTTAATGGATGAAATTACTTCCATGTAAACTATGCTTTTTTGTTTGTATCTTTAGCTGAAAGGAATATCCAGAATGCTCCTACTGTATTCTCTAGCCTACAGATGGTCCAGTTTGAATAAATTTATTAATTAGAAATAATAATAAAAGAGATGATATATTATTCATAGCAGTTTCCATTGCTGTTCTGTGATACCATAAATCATAAATGTTTGAAAATTGCTGGGAAAAAGCCTAACAAGAATTAGAAGATAATAAATTCTGTTGTCTTGGTTAATACTGTATACATTAGGTATACATACATGGATGAAATTGCTCTGTAGGGATTTATGTCCCTATGACTGTTGTGTTGGGAAACCTAGGCTTATTTTGCACATTAAACAGTATATACTCACAGGGTTAAAAAGATGTTGAGGTTCCTAATCCTGTTTATTGCTTGTTCACTGTAAGAGTTAACATGATTAGCTCAGGATTTTCCATGAAGATTCAGTGGTGAATGAGCTATTTTATTTATAGAACGTTAGAAAATAATGTCTTGCTTCTGCTAGGAAAAGCCCTAGGAGTAGAACAAAAGCAGTATTGTGAGAAAAAGTATTGGGAAAATTGTAAGAGACTAAAATTTATGCTGATAAATGTAGAGAAATAATACATACTGGACCAGATTCAGACTATGGATCCAGTTCTCATGTGCTGCTCTCAAGTGTGAAGGGGCCGCATCAACATAGAGGTAAGGGCAGGTTAAGAATAAAAGTGTTTACTCTCTCCAGAAGTCCCAGAGCACAGGGTGTACTCAGAATAGGCTGTTCTGAGACAAGGCATAGGAGCAAAGCTATTGGCAGTGGGACAGGCTCACTGAATTCAATGGTATGGGAATTCAGCACACTGTTACTGAATTGTAATAAAAAAAATTTGGTTAGGAAACTCATCAATCAAAGTTGTAAGCAGCTGAACAAAGTTATAAATCAGCAGTGAAAGCTGCTTGGTTCTTTTATCTGTACTTGAAACATGGGTATGAAAGGAGAATCCTCTCTCCTGTGCTTCAGGACTGTGGTACCACAACTGAACTTGGGTTGGATTGTTTTCCTCTAAGAATCTATTGCAGGTGCTGCTGGAGAAGAGCTTTAGTTTTGGAATTCTCTTCTCATGTTGATCTGAAAGAGTATCTCCTCCCTAGAACTTCAAAATGCGCACTGACTTTCCGATGGCCTCATTCTTGAGGCACAGCATCTATTTTGTTTTGTGTGAATCTCGCTTTTGACTGTCTGCTTCACAAGCTGTATTTGTCTTTTCTAAAGTATGTCTTTTTTATTAAAAAGATAAAAAGCTCAGATGAGATAGTGGTTATTTCATATGTAATTAGAGGAGGGATGAAATGTCTGTGCTTTTATCTTGAAAAAATTTGGCAGATAAATTTTGGTTTTTCAGCTCTTCTGCAGATGCAGTGAAATCCAGAGCTCAGTTAAGAGTTCATATTACCTTAAGGGGAAGGTATCTTGCCTTCTTTCTATGAGTTAACTGGAAATAATTTTTGTTGTGTGAACACCTAGCATTCAAAGGGTTGCTTTATTTTTAATCCAAACACAGGAATATGTTGTTGATATGGAAAACATTATCCAAATTACAAAATAGGACCCCCAAATTCCAGATTTTTTTCTAATTAAGTTGTGGATGAAGTAAAGAATAATACCATGAAAATGTTTGGAAGGTTACAAAAGAACGTTCACAGTTTCAGAATAGGGGAGGGAGGGGGAGTGGAAAGAATGAAGAAGTGAAAATAAGTGAAGTTACCTTAAAAAAGGCAAAAGTCCTTTCTGTACTAATTGTGTTTGGGTATTGAGGAGATGGAATTTTGTGACTCTCTCTTGACTTCCACTATTAGGTGAAAGGGAGCCAGGGATTTTTTTTTTAATAGAGACTCTCCTGTAAAGAAAGAGGGAAACAATAGCTAGCTGTCACAACAAGCTGATATATACCTTTGATCAGCCAAATGAATGTTGCAGGCATTTCTTATAGAAAGGAGATTGCTTATCGATCTATATCAAAATATGCATGCTAATCCCATGCAGCAGAGAGTATTTTCAAGTAGAGTTAATAATCTGATTGCTGTCCTGTCTGGTGCAATTCACTGAACTCGGAGCTCTAATCAGTCTGGGGTCTTGCAGTCAAATGTATTTTGCTGTTTAAATTTGGATTTGTGACATTGATTGAGGAGTCCTTGTAAAGGTGTTGACAAATCAAATTGTTTGTTCCAGTAGTGTTTTGCTAGAGATCAAGTCCAAAGTAATAAGCAGTGAATTTGTTCATTACTAGTAGGGTGAAAGGAATGATAAAATTCACCTGCATCATTATCACACACACAGTATCAATAAAAGATGTTTTGAGTGGAAAAAATGTACTAGTATTTGTGGTTAAACGTGATGAGTGAGGAAGACTAAAATACAACACTGTAATTCAAGAGTTACTTAAAAATAGCTTGGAGGAAAATAATATTTTTTTATAACAGCTTTACAAAACAAGGAGAAGAGAAAAAAGCAAATCTTAAAACCTTTTTTTGTTTGGGATTTAAATGGGTTTCTCAGATTAAAAAATGTTAGTGAAAATATACGGTTTACAATGCAAGTGTTTGAATCAGTTTTACTCATGTACTGTACTGTAGCTATTCACGTGTGTTAATTTTGGTTTAGCTAAAATACAGAGATGTGTACACTGAGATTTATACAGTGTTCATTCAACATGTAAGAATTTGCATGATATTTCTTGAAAAAGGATTTTGGAACAAGGGATAACAAACTTGTCCTTTTTGCTAAGTCTTAAGTGCGATTCTCAAATAATATATCGTTCAGTTAATTTATGTAGTATTAATTGTGCTTTGTTATTTGATTATTCTTCAACAGTTTCTACAAGAAACCTTCCATGTGTACGTGGTAAATACTCAGTTTGGTTACTTTAATTCTTATTTTTGATTAATGTGAATTAAGTTCACATGTGACTTTTACTTCCATGTACTACACCGAGTATCAAACAGGTGAATCTAGTCAGCACAATAAAATTATTTTTTGTGAACTTAAGCATCAGAACTCGTGAGTATGAGAATAGCTTCACATTTTCTCTATTTGCCCAGCCAATTGTAATACCTCATGCATGGAAACTGAGTTTGTGTCTTTCTGCTTGAGTCTTGGCAAAAAGAACATCCAACCAAACATTTTTCTGGCAGTGGTAAAGCACTGTTGTCTCCCAAACATGTCCTTTTTTTTTTTCCACTTGGCACTTCTGTCTGAGCAGGATTTAAGGTGTTTGGTCAGGTGATCAAACCTGGAGCGATCCAAAACCAGAGATGAAGTAACAGTTCTCACTACATTCAATTGGACGGTCTCTGTCTGCAAATCCTGGCACGTGTGCCAGCTCTGCATTGTACACATCCTTGGATGTGTAGACTTGCTATGCATTTGTGGTTTACTTGTGTAATAACTTGTATTATTTGTTATAACTAAGATGTATAATGTGCAACAGCCTTATTGGAATTATGTATTTCTTTCTAGTACAGCCTAAACAAAACAATAACAACTTTTTTTAGTGAAATAAAATATTTATAAAGCTTAGAGAAATGGATAATTGTACCAAAGGAGAGGGGAAAAAAGGTAGATTTTTTGCTAGGAAAAAAATGTGTGTTAAATTTTTTAAGAATGAATTTTTAAATGGCTCTTTAAATTTTTATCTTTTGACACTAGAATAAAATGCTATCATATAAACATTAAAGTAACTCACTAAAACTTGCTAAAAAAACCCTGAGGGGAGTTTCTTATTTCATGTCATATCATCAGTATAAAAATTTTTCTTAATTCTTATTTTAAAAGAAATTTGGGAACTAGAGTTGTTCAGAAAATTTCCTTTGGCAACCTGTTTGGAGTGTTGAGATTTATCCATGTTCTGTGACACAAAAAAAAGTCAAAACTCTTTTTTTAAAATTGGATTTATATACACTAAAATAAAAACTAACCTTTTGAGAAAGTAAAGGGGTTTGTGCTTTAGAGGTGATGGAAGCCAAGCTCAAGGTTTTCTTTTCTAGAGCAAAAGTCTTCGTTACAGAATTGGCTTGAAAACAATTTAAATGTTGCTCACCTCTGACCAGCTTCTTGGTGTGTCAGTCTGTCTCTCCCAACAACCTCTTTAGCTAAATATATTGTCAAAATATCTGCCAAATATTCATGCTCTGATTAAAAAAATAATTACTGTGTTTCAGCTTATTTTAATTGAATCGTTTCATCCACATGTTTGTTAGCTGTCCAGTAGGCCATCCGCTGACAGAGTCTTGTAATGATCAGTCACAAAAATAGACTGGCTTAAGAAATGAGTGTTCTTGGGAACTGTCATGGTTTCTGAGTAATCACAGGATCATCCAGGTTGGAAGGGACCTCCGGGGTCTCTATTTCAACTTCCTGCTCAAAGGAAGATCAGCTACAAGATCGGACCAGGTTACTCTGGGCTTTGTCCCGTGAGTCTTAAACTTCCAAGGATGGAGACGGCACAACTCCTCTAGGCAATGTCCTCATGGGAACAATGTTTTCCTTATTTTCAGTCAGAATCACTCCTGTTTCAATGCACATTCACTGCCTCTTGTTTTTCCACCGCGTGTGCTGGCTAAGTGCCTGGTTGGTATTCTCAGCAGCTTCCAGTGTCAGACTTGGTATAAATTCATATCAGTGTCAGCTGGGTTATTTGCGACTTAGAAGCAGACTGTGTAGGCAGGGGTATATCATGGGACTGGCAACAGGTTTTGGGAGTTGGGGCACGGGGTTGTATAACCAGAATCGCCAGGTGAGGGAGAACCAGGGAGGTGTGCTGGGCTGTGGTTATAAATGAACGCTGGCACCTGGCTTGCATGTCCCCCTTGCTCAGTCAGGAAGATTGGCCATCCCAATCCCAGAGGCTATCAAAGTTCTCAGTTGCTGCTTTTGTCTCTGAAAACAGTGTCCTAGGAATGAAATGCTTTAATTTTTTTTTTTTTTTTCTCCAAAAAAGAAAAAGATTGTGATAGGAAATGGCATGGCAAACAGCAAAAATACAAAGTACTGGAGGTAGTCATGGGTTCTTTTTCTTGCAATCTTTCCCGTAATTGGGCTTTGAGTCCTTTTCATATTTTGGCTTTCCTCCTACTGTGTATTGATTTAATGACTAGCCAAATGTTATTAAATATTTTTCCTTTTGGAATATGATTATGTTCTCTGTTTGATCAACTAACCTTTTTCTTTTTTCCTCTTGACATGCATGTAATTCATCCCATCAAACATATTTCTTCTGATGTTTTGCTATTCTTCCTGTTGCCCTATTTAATTTCAGTGTCTAGGGCCCCCTTCTGTTTCTAGAGAAAGGCAGTGAAATGCCTAAGACTGCAGTCTGAAAGCATTTTTTTTTTTCTTTATGGTGGTGACTTTTTCCTTTGTAGCTGAAATGTTTCTCTTTTCTTACTAGAAGGCCTTCTAGATTCAGTGACATGGATAATTTTACTTTCTTTCTGTATCCGTAAGTAGTCCCTCACTCTCCCACCCACATACCCCTTTTTTTTTTTTTTTTTTTTTCCGGAGTTTTGTGTCTGAGAACTGTGCCACATCCCACACAATCCCTTATGAAGAAGAAAAAATGTAAACTATATAACCCTTCCAGAACATGTTTTGAAACCACAGCAGCCATCTGGTTTTCCAGAAGGCCTGCTGTTCTTTTCATGTTTGGAGGAATAGTTTGATAACAAACTTGTCTAATAAATATAGAGCTGAAAGACAACAAATAAGTGTTCGCTGTCTCCTGACATTTTTGATGTTTTCCTAATTTATAACATTAAAAACTGTTAAAACAGATGGGGTTTAATATATTCTCCTGTACAAACACATGGCTTAAATTGTGTACAATATCAGCATGTTGGATTATGCGTACTCTATCAGATTTCACTTCATCCGTTTATTCTGAGTTTCTCTACAAGAACAACTTTAACTACTTGCAAGCATTTTTTGTAAAGGTAATCTGTTAACCATCGTAAACAAAGTTGAATTTGCATGTAGTGTAGCACAATCATTAATCATCTGTGTAAACAGATTGTTTTGTTTTATGATTGAATTAATCCTAGAAGATAACTTTGGTCAAGTTGCAAATATTTATTTGACCATTTTTTTGTATTAACTGGAATGTAGGAACTTCTCCTTAAACCCAACATTGCCTGATCTGACTAAATACTTAGCTGAAATTTGTCTTGAAATAAACAATAGTGTATCAGATTGAAAGCCCATATCCATCACTAGGGAGTAGGAATATGTTAAAGAATGTGGCTGGTTCACAAAACTGATTTGGTGCAAATTCTGTTTGTGCCTGTGCACCTTACCATTCTCCTCAACTTCAACTCATTGAATGCATAGTTTTCCTAGCAGCTCACAAAATGTTGGAATGAGGAGAGTTATTGTTTGTTAGTCTGAGTGAAGGCTGCTGTCAGAGATAAAGGGAAAAAAGTAGATGTTATGAAATCAAATTCAAACAATCTATCCAGTCATTAAGATAGCAGCATTTACCTATATTTTTATGGAAAGTTCCACCCATATAATGCTGTGGCTCATAATGTTGGAGACGTGTGGAGATATTTAATAGTTCTAAGCAAATTCTGAGATCAGCAGTGGAACACAAGAAAAGGTATCTATGCCTCTCTACTCCACTTCATGTTAAAACATGGGGTAGATGCTCTCCTAATTTGAAGATATCAGTGTGTGGAGTCATACCATAGCTTATTTTATTTTTGCACCGGGGGCGGGGGAGGGGGGGGAATATCACTGAATCTTGAATTTACCTTATTTTTTTGTTTTACCATGGTAGAACTTTATAAATGACTGCAACTTTCCAGACGGGGATTTGTTAAGTTCTGTAAATATGAAAGAAGTTTTCCTGCTTGGAGGTGGGGACACTTCTATAGTGCTAAAAATTCTGGCTCTGATCCAGCATGACACTTAAACCACCTGCTTAACTGCTTGTATGATGTTAATGAAGTACTGAACAAGTTTGTGATAAGAGTAGTCAGCATTCATTGAAATCATCAGAAGGTTTCTGTAATCTAAAGTAACAATTAATTCAGTCTGATTTTTTTTTCAGAAAGATGTGCTCTGGATCAACTTTGCAAAAATTGGGACTATAAAAATGGCTGTTTTCAGCCTGACTTATTTTGCTTAAAAATGAGGTTTTCAAACAATTTACTATCTTAATTTTAGCAGTTTGACTCTTTTGTGTGCTAACAAAAAGAAATATGCAAATGAGCTACCACTTTGCTTTCTAGCAAAATATATTTCTGTGCAAACACTTGACTTTATAACGTACTTCACAGTTTTTCTTGTAATTAGATGTTAAATCTGCATTTCACTTTGACTTAATTGATGGATTGTGTGAGGCTCTTTGTACTTGCATTTCCATTTAATCTACCTCTCTGTCCACCTAGATATTCACTTACTGTACCTTACACTTGCTTAGTTTGCTGTATTTTACAGTAAGAAAAGTTTATATATATATACACAGATAAATGTTGCACTTCTTACAGTATCCTTAAAAATCTATAAGTACAGATATTATTTTGTTACTTAGATGATGATTAAAGAATGGTAAGTAAGAATTTTGCCTATATAGCCTAAAAAAATCAGAGTTTGTGGAACTTCTGTTATTCCTGATCTCAAGTTGGTTCAGTGAATTAACTTTGAATGCATCAAAATGCCTTTCAGAAGGAGAATACAAGGATTGTACTTGTAACTTTCTTCTCTGAACTATTTTGTTTGTATTTAAAGCTTCTGTGGCAGCCCTGATTTAAGGAAAGTGCTTAAATATGTGTTACTAAATCTTAACTATAAAACAGTTCCAAAGGCACTGTGTTTTATGGGTATGTAGATGGCTTTTTTTGGACCAAAATTGCACCAAGATTGTTCCGTCACACAGTAGGCACCTCATGTAGTTTACCATGCCTGACAGGAGTGTTTGAGAGTTTAGGATCAGCACTGATATAATCTCTGCAACAGAGTTTCTGACTCTGGGAGGCTGGAGAGGGACTTTCCATCTGACACATTTAATGTGCTTGAGAATTTTGCTCAATTGTGGCTATAGTATGATGGACAGAACTGAAATTTGTGAAGTAAAAAGTGCCTAATTTTTGAAAGTAAACTTTGCCATGACAATTGATGCAAGATGTAATTCATGTTGGACTTTATTTTTCTTATGACATTGGTGCACAACTCAGTTATCTAGTTATGCTTATGCATGTTTTAAAAAGATTTGTCACTTCTAAGAGCTTGTCCCTCAGCCTGCACCCATGCAAAATTCCAGTAAGTACCAAAAAGAAGCTTCTCAGGACTGCAAGTTTTGTCATTTTAAATAACTTTATTTTCTCTCTTCTGCTATACTCTTAAAAAACACCCAAAACCAAAACAAAACAAAAAAAACCCCACCCCCCAAAAAAAACCCCAACACAACATAAACAAATGAATAATAATAATTAAAAAAACCTGACAAAAAGTGCACATATTTAAATCATGCATTGGGGTTGAAATAGGTCAAGCTGTGAAAGCTTCAGTTTTACTTTGATTTCTAACCTAAAATGTAACATTAATCTTTAAATGTTACATGATTGGATGCCTATTTATGTTCACATATGGGAAACTGTGAATTGATATTAAGTTTTGGATTCTGGATGTTTGGGAACAGGTAATGCTTTCTTAGGATTTCATGGTGATCGGAGAGGCTTTAATTTTCTTGTGTGGCTTTTCTTCTCTTGTGTTTTGAAATACTGTCAGCTGCACAGCCCAATGGGTACTTAAAGTTATGCTGTGGGTAGGAGTTTTTCTAGGTCTTACCACATTTATACTTAATGTGATCGTATCTTTTGTGTGCATGAAGGTCTATTTTATGTGTTCTTTGCACCTTTTATTTTCTTTGTCTGTGGGAAAATGTGTGATTATCAATCCATAACTAGCAGAAAGAATATATTAATTCTTAAGCAGTGTAACTTTGATTTTAAATTATTCTGCAAGTTTTCATACTTTGCTTTGAAATAAAGTATGTATATTTTTCTTAAACCTTACTCTTTACTTTCAGTTGAGTATAAAAATGTAACCATTCTTAATTGTTTTATGTGGAACAACACATCTTTAAGCTCATAAGCTGACTCAACTGGGGTTTACATTATAGACCACCAGCAAATGTTAACTGTATGCTGTACACTTGATGAAAAGTACAATATATATCCTCTCAGTAAGGGTTCTTTATTATAAAAGGGCTAGGTATTGCTTGGGTATTAACTATACTGTACTAAAACCCATAAACACCTTTTTACACATAGAGTGCACACTTCAATGTAACAATCAAATGCTTTTCTATAAATAACAAACTTATGGAAAAAGAGGCCTTTGATTGCTTTCCAAGAATGCATTGAAACCTTAGAGGGACTTTATTTGATTCCAGGAGTTGAGTGCTAGTTGGCATGTATCAATATCTGATCTCTCATAATTATTAAAAAATAAACTTTTATTTTAATATTGGAATCTGCATTGTTTACAAATGGGATTCTATCATACCCTGATAAATTTAAATAATTTTCAGGTAATGCTCTGAATATTTTATCATTGTTAGTGCACAAGAGGCAAGCTTTTCTGAAAATGTAATATACCTACTAAACACATAACTAAAAGTAATGTGTCAAATAAGGGGGTGAGGGTTGAAGGGCAACATTTCTCTGGTGGTAATTCTGTGCTGAGCTTTGGGTAAAGTGTCAGACTTTTTCTTTACAAATAATTACTGTGAAAAAAGCCTGTTTTGTTTTACGCCTGGAACAGGTGATGCCTAAATGCTAAGTGCACATTTGGTTGAATGTTAGATGGTAGCTGCCCGTGACATCAATCATTTAATTTCATTGTCAGTCTGAGTAAACAGCAGTTGTTTTGTCTAAAGGTGGGACTGAGTTATGTGTGGCCTAACTGCATGGCAGATGGAATGTGGTTGCCTCCATGTATGAATACTATCATCTAGCTATTAACATACATGGTACAGATGGTAATTTGTAACCAAGTACATAAAGCTGAAAACTACAGCAAAGTAGTGTAATCCATGAAAAGCAGTTTGCTTGCTTTGCACTGCCATATATATATATGTATCAACTTCATGTTTACGTGAAAGAATGAAAGGTGGCTAGCAATGATAGGCTTCTTTATAGGAATTCCTGCTCATACCCAAATTCTAAAGCTAAACCAAAGTAGCATAATTATTTCTTTAAAGTAGATGTAGAAAACTTTTGCATAGTAAAATATAAAGTATTTATTTATCCTTGAGAGATCACATTTTTGAAAAAGCATCTGTTTTCCATTGAAAATGTATTTTTGCCAAACTCTACATCTGGGAAGCTTGAGGCACAAGGAAGTTAGCAACTTGCACAAAATGACAGCTTGACTTAGGTTAGGAGTCTTGATTTCATAGTCTTGGTGGTTTGCTCTGGTTAGTCAATCACATTGCTTACTTCTGGTCTGGTAAAGCATACAACTGAGAAATAAATTATATTTTTGTGTTCCATATCCTTTTTAATGACTACCACTGGCTGGAAGAACTAGTTTGACTGGCTGATGTGTATTTTATGGAAGCATACTGGCTTCCATGTACTTTTGGCTGGCTACAGGAAAACATTCGGGGTTTTCCAGCAGCTGATTTGGAGGGTGAAGGAAGCATCAACTTATCTGTCTTTTCCTTGAGGAGTGCCTTGGAGCATGGATGATATGGGATTTCTGTTTTCTGTGCTCTCAGGATTTCTTGCGTCCTTGCTTTAGTGTGTCAATAGTGAGATAGGCTTTTGGATGTGTATAGCTGTATCACTACTTGGGAATGTGCAGGTTTCCAGATTGCTTCAAGGTAACAATTAGCTTCTTAAAAGTGCCTATAGGCAGTCATTTTAAAGACCTGACTCCCCAGGGATGCCAGATGTTGTTGTCAAAAATAGAATAAAATTGTTTTGTTACAAGGACAGTGATTTCACTTCCAATTCTTTTGTTATATGTACTGTGACTTCATTTGTAAAGAGCTGACAATGGTTTTTATTTTAGTGCACTAATCCATTCCTGAAAGAAATAGGGTTTTTTAAAGGTTTTTGTAGCTTCAACAGCTTTGCTAGATGTCTAACACTTGTTAAGATATTTGAATAGATGCTTCAGTTGCAGAGAATGACACTGGATTATGGTATGACTTTGGTCAAATAACTTCCTCTCTGTCTCTTTCCTCTCACTGTTTTCTACAGTGAGATTATAAACCCCTTCAAGCATAATGAACTCATTCAAACTCTGTTCTTGACTGGGACTTTTAATTGTTCAGTCTACTTTTTGCATTATAGGAACTATTCTAGAACCAAATTTCTGTTCTCAGGTCCATGGACTTCCATGGAAAGATATTCTTCCTAAGGCCGTGCTAACAAGGAGCGAGCACGTTTAGAGCCTGAAGTAATTTGAAAGCTATGTATGTACTATATGGACTATTTATAAGGAGGCAGCTGAGAAAAGCAAACTTTTTGTCTAAGGGGCTTACATTCATTACCCTGAAGGACAATAAAAGAAGTCTGAAAATCTAAAATGAAAGTGAAAAGAATTGATAGGTAGATGTCCAAAATAAGCCTTCATACTCCAGAAGAAATATAAGGGGAATGGGGGAAAAAAGTACTATTAATTTTCAAATGTCTCAGTCTTTAAAATGAAAATAGTGTTTTTAGTAAGCATAAGCATATCTAGTCCTGTTTTTTTCCTTAATAAGTAGGTGGAATCATGCACACACACATGATAAAGATTACAAAAATTTGTATATCTGAATTTAGCTTTTGTATGTGTTTCTAATAATGGTAAATGGCTAGTTTTCATAAGCTACCATAAACATAATTTGATGCAATCAAGTCAGGGAGGAGCTTTCTGATTTTTTTCAGTCTTATGCTACTGTAAATATTTAATCAAGTTTTAAACATTAAAGGAGCACTTGGGGTTTTCTTATACTGTTTTCCCAGTAGAGTTGTAGATCTTATTAAAAACATTTGTTATGTTGGTAGGGCATTTCTAAATGAATCAAACTTAATACCCTAGTCCTTCACCTTTGAAGGAATGGGTTCAAAAGTCTAGCTCAGGTCACAAGGTAAATTAGCATGGTAACCCTAGCACAGCCCCTTGTGGATGGACAAACTGCTCCTTGCAATTCTCCTCCCTACTCCCAATTAAAAAAAAAAAAAAAAACCAACCCAGTGTTTTTATTCTTACCCAGCATGTAAAAAGACACTGGGTTTGCAAGGTACAGGCATATTTTGGCATTAAAGACGATTCTGTAATTGTATGTTCTGTCTTAAGGATCCAATTTTTATACAGGTTTTTTAAAAATAAAAACAGACTTGAAAGTTTTGCAAATTCCTGTAAATAGTCATCCATGTTCTGCTCATAGCCTTATTTATTCTGACAGAATTCTCAATCTTTACAGCAGATTGCAAATCTGTTCAGTCTCATGATAGCATAGTATCATTGCAGTCAACCTCTATTAGTTTTTAATTTTTTAAGTTTCATATACTTCTGGGTAGATAAACTTTAAATTAAATTAAAAATAAAATGCTGAATATCCAGAAAACTGTAACATTATGTTACTTTTTTTTACATTATTGTGGGTATATTTTAAATGGTCAAAACTCACCTATCCAGAAAAGTAACTATAGTTGAATTCATATGTTTTTGAAAACTTCAGTGAGGTTTTTTCCCATATTAGCAGTCTACTCTAAATGCATTGTTTTAATTTATTTTAACCTTTCAGTCTTTATACTGCTGTTTAAACCCTCTGATCAGTTTTGTTATTTTCCACCTGATTATTTTCAGCAGTATTTTTTTTTTTTCATGTTGAGTATACATTGGTGTAGTCTGGTGAGTTCTTTTGGGTTTTTGTTGTGTTGGGGTTTTTTTCCCCCAAATACCTTTTTATAAATACATATACAAACACACCAGTGCACATGCCCACAAGCATGTAAATCCTTCATATGGGTTCTAATGATAACAAATGTTAACTAGCCAACCTCCTTCAGTCTGTGCTTGGTAAATCACAACTTGCACTACTTCAAGTCATTCAAAATACTGCTGTAAGCATGATTTTTCTGGTTCATAGTCTTAACAATGTGTTTGCCTGCACTTCTGTTTATCTGTACTCACACACCAATAACTGTTGTGTTCAACAGAAATTACTTGGTTTTCTTTTGAAGGACCCCTTAAGTTTTTTTGCTCTACCAGTGGTTTCTTGTAGAGTTGTCATCCCGGACTTTATTAGCAAATGGTGATGCCCAGCTTTGTTGCAAACTTGATGCCAATAAGCTCTTTTGTCCTTTCTTATAATTTTTTTCATAATTCCTGTTTTTGCTCACAAAAATCTCCAAATATTAGCTGCTAGGTTGTCTGACTTTCCTCCTACCTGCAGAAAAAAAGAAGGTTTGAAGCTTTTTCTTCTATTGTGAGATTGAGGGACAGTCAAAAGTGCATTCCTCAGCTGGAAATTAAATGGTAGATATAGACATTAGGGAAGACTCATTTCAGCTAGCTGCACTGAAAAGTAAGTAAATATTTCTGTCCTTGACCCACTAAATAAAACTATGGAACCACCTCTGAAAATGACATTTTGAGATAAATTTTAATGATCATCCTGTTACCTTTTGTGCTCTTATCCATAGCACCCAACTGTCATCCCGAAGTTTAAAAGCCTTCATGAGAAGGGGAACTTCTCTTTGCTTGTTTGTACAGTGCTAAGTGCAAGTGAGTTCTTGCTTATAGATTCTGTTGTAATACTTTGTGCTAAGTTTTTATTAATTTGAAGTTTTCTTTGTCACAAAACGGCTGTAAAATAAGCTGTAATAAATGTGAATTATTTGGATGGATTCCTGACCTTAGCAACTAGTCATGGGCTCAAGAGAAAAATCAGCTGGAAAAAATGTAAACATACCTGTAAAATTATACCAATAATAGAAAATTAAACTGGTAGTATATTCATTTGCAGTTTATTTCTAGCTTTGTTTGAAGTTCTTACTTTTATTTAGTTGATGTAAAGACTATTTTTTTTTCCTTTTCAAATGTGTAACTCTTGAAAGAATGCAGAAGAAATAATTGGCTTCTATCTGTTCTGTACTGTAAACCACAACAGGGTCTAATAATATTCACAGCCAATAAATAATGCAAGACTGGCAGGCTGTACAACCCTGTTTAACAGCAAAGACTTTAGGAAAGCACACAGAATCTTAAATTCTTTCATTATTTTTGACATTGATTTGTCATTAAGAAAATATATTAGTTCAGGTTAAATTGATCTGAAACAGCCATTAATATAGGTGATAGATTCCTCTTTTTTTTGTTTCACTTCCTTGATATCTTAAATTAAGCAATGCAGAAAAAGCTAATTGTACTGAATATTTTTCTCTGATAAATTTTGTTCTAAAAATAGACTGGAGATCTAAGGTGATGGGTAGATACAAGTCTGTATTAGGCTTGCTGCTAATAAGGTCAAGTATAGTTGACATCATCCATCTATAAAATGGATTAAACATTACTTACCAAAATGTACCAGAATATATTCACAAGTACGTCTAGAGAATTAATGACCCCAAAGTGCAGAGAGGTGCTTGGATGGAAAGCAATATTTCTCCTCACCCTTTTTGATATCCCACATAGATTTATTTCTTATACTGTTGCTTATCCATATAATTTATGCCAGCTAAAACTACTTTGTGTACTCCGCATTGTTGAGAATCTTCAAATGCTCTCATTTTTACAGTGGAAGGCAGTTTTGAAGTGCACCATTTTCCCAGAGCAGATTTCTTTCTCTGTCCTTTCACTGAACTCCAGTTCTGCTCCTTACCTGCTCTCCTCAAAGAAACAATTCAAAACAATCATATTGGCCTGAGATACAAGACATGCTTAGCTCTTTCACAAGAGGATGCAAGTCCAACATTTCATATGCTTAATTTTCTTCTTTGCAAAATAGTTATTCCATTTTTTCTCTTTATTTTTAATCTATTGTTAAAGCTAGATTAGTCATTTATTTTGCTCCCCATAAGAAGTTGTCTCAATGAAATGGCACAGAAAGATGAGGCAGTAAATCATAGTGAGTTCTGTAAAATATATGGTATTAGAGTATTATACACAACTATGTCTATATGCTCTCCAGCATGTCTGTATTTGAGATACACGCTCCTCAAAAGGGATTCTTTGAACAACTCCTTTTCAGAGTCTACTTTTATATGCAAATTGCCTGTTCTAGGTTCAGTTCTGTAGGTGGCTTTGTTTTTTGCTGAACATAAAGCAGACCTGAGAAACTCAGAAATACTCCTAATAACTATCAGTCTTGGAGGAATTCTGTTATAGCTCTGAACAAGAGCTCTGTCAATACCTGAAGAAAAAATGGGTACAATGAAAGTGAAGGCAATAATATTTGCCACTAAGGGTGTTTTTATGATACCTTTAGCCCTGCTTGTCCTGATTGTAGTGTTGTGGCTCAAGCATCAGCAGTAGAACGCAGAGAGATACTGTAAGGGGGATTCTTCGGATCTTAATGACTGCCTTTGGGGTAGGAGGGGAGAGATGGAAATCCAGATGGGAGAAGGAAAATGCTTGTATTAACCCCAGGCAGGTTGTGCTTATCAGCCATGGTGAAGTTCAAAAAATAATGTGTAGGGCAATCTTTATTACCCTTAACTACAGTTCTTAGTAATCAGAGCTAGCACTCCTTTTAGAGTTAAGAGCTGTGTCTTATTCATATTCAGTAGCATGGTAAATAACATCACACTCAAACATTTATCTTCTTGCATTGTGTTATGATTTTCTTAGTATATTTCTAGGTATAAATCTTCATTTGGTAGGAAACTTCTTGAACAATGTCCAGTGGTTCTAAAGTAAATCTGTTGGCACTATTTTATTCAAGTATGTGAGGTAGACTTCCTGCAGAAAATATTCCTCCCTAAAACCAAAGATGTAAGTAAAAGGATCTCAGACTCCATTATACCAGGCTAATGTCTGCCTGTTGAATTTAGCTGTAGGTTAAAACCAGCTAGTTTTATTCCACTCAGCTCGCTGCACTCTAGAAGGCTCTAAGCAGAGAGGCAGCAGTCTTGGAAGTTCCTAGAGCATGTGGGGGATAACTTTCTAATGCAGCTGGTAAGCGAGCCTACCAGGGGAGGTGCCCCGCTTGACCTGCTGTTTACCAACAGAGAAGGGCTTGTGGGAAATGTCGCGGTCGGAGGCCGTCTCGGGCTTAGCGACCACGACATGATAAAGTTCTCAATTTTGGGTGATGCTAAGCGGAGGGGCACCAAAACTATTACCATGGACTTCCGGAGGGCAGACTTTGCCCTCTTCAGGACCCTGGTTGGGAAAGTCCCTTGGGAGGCGGTCCTGAAGGGCAAAGGGGTCCAGGAAGGCTGGGCCCTCTTCAAGAAGGAAGTCTTAAGGGCGCAGGAGCGGGCTGTCCCCGTGTGTCATAAGACCAACCGGAGGGGAAATCGACCGGCCTGGCTGAATAGGGAGCTTTTGCAGGGACTCAGGGAAAAAAGGAGAGTCTACCGCCTTTGGCAGAAGGGGCGGGCAGCTCAGGAGGAGTACAGGGATCTTGTTAGGTCCTGCAGGGAGGAAATTAGAAAGGCAAAAGCCCAGCTAGAACTCAATCTGGCCAGTGCTGTAAAAGACAATAAAAAATGCTTTTATAAGTACATCAGCAATAAAAGGAGAGCCAAGGAGGATCTCCATTCTTTGCTGGATGTGGGGGGGAACATTGTCACCGAGGACAAGGAAAAGGCTGAAGTACTTAACGCCTTCTTTGCCTCTGTGTTCAACAGCCAGACCGGTCATCCCCAGGGTACTCAGGCCCTTGAGCAAGAGGATAGGGATAGGGACCAGAATGGAGCCCTCATAGTCCAGGAGGAAGCAGTTAATGACCTGCTATGCCACCTGGACGCTCACAAGTCTATGGGGCCGGATGGGATCCACCCGAGAGTACTGAGGGAGCTGGCAGAGGAGCTTGCCAAGCCACTTTCCATCATCTATCAACAGTCCTGGTTAACAGGGGAGGTCCCTGATGACTGGAGGCTTGCCAATGTGACGCCCATCTACAAGAAGGGCCGGAAGGAGGACCCGGGGAACTACAGGCCTGTCAGCCTGACCTCGGTGCCGGGGAAGATTATGGAGAGGTTCATCTTGAGCGAACTCCACAGGCAAGTACAGGTCAACCAGGGGATCAGGCCCAGCCAGCATGGGTTCACAAAAGGCAGGTCCTGCTTGACCAACCTGATCTCCTTCTATGACCTGGTGACCCGCCTGGTAGATGATGGAAAGGCTGTGGATGTCATCTACCTCGACTTTAGCAAAGCTTTTGACACCGTCTCGCATAATATCCTCCTCGGGAAGCTGGCAGCTCACGGCTTAGACAGGCATACTCTTCGCTGGGTAAAGAACTGGTTGGGTGGCCGAGCCCAGAGAGTAGTGATAAATGGTGTTAAGTCCAGTTGGCAGCCAGTCACGAGCGGTGTTCCCCAGGGCTCTGTTTTAGGGCCAGTCTTGTTCAATATCTTTATCAATGATCTGGATGAGGGGATCGAGTGCACCCTCAGTAAGTTTGCAGACGACACCAAACTGGGTGGGAGTGTCGATCTGCTCGAGGGTAGGATGGCCCTGCACAGGGACCTGGACAGACTGGATCGATGGGCCGTGGCCAACTGTATGAGGTTCAACAAGGCCAAGTGCCGGGTCCTGCACTTCGGTCACAACAACCCCATGCAACGCTACAGGCTTGGGGAGGAGTGGCTGGAAAGCTGCCTGGCCGAAAAGGACCTGGGGGTGTTAGTAGATAGCCGGCTGAACATGAGCCAGCAGTGTGCCCAGGTGGCCAAGAAGGCCAACAGCATCCTGGCTTGTATCAGGAATGCTGTGGCCAGCAGGAGCAGGGAGGTGATTGTCCCCCTGTACTCGGCGCTGGTGAGGCCGCACCTGGAATACTGTGTCCAGTTTTGGGCCCCTCACTACAAGAAAGACATTGAGGTGCTGGAGCGTGTTCAGAGGCGGGCAACGAAGCTGGTGAAGGGTCTGGAGCACAGGTCTTATGAGGAGCAGCTGAGGGAACTGGGGTTGTTTAGCCTGGAAAAGAGGAGGCTGAGGGGAGACCTTATTGCTCTCTACAACTACCTGAAAGGAGGTTGTAGTGAGGTGGGTGTTGGTCTCTTCTCCCAAGTAGCTAGCGATAGGACAAGAGGAAATGGGCTTAAGCTGCGCCAGGGGAGGTTTAGACTGGAAATTAGGAAAAATTTCTTTATGGAAAGGGTGGTCAGGCATTGGAACAGGCTGCCCAGAGAGGTGGTGGAGTCACCATCCCTGGAGGCGTTTAAAAAACGGGTAGATGTGGCACTTCGGGATATGGCTTAGTCTGGTCTACCCTTGATTAGTCTAGAGTGGGCTTGGTAGTGTAGGTTAATGGTTGGACTGGATGATCTTAAAGGTCTTTTCCAACCTAGATGATTCTATGATTCTAAGAAAAAAAATAAGAAAGTGCTATGTTTACAAATAACTTCCCTTAAACTATACCTGAGAGCCATAAATTTTGGACTAGGAGAGTGAAGTGCTCTACTTGACATTCTGGAATGTATTTTAAGCGGTTTTAATAGGTCTTTCATACTATGGAGGATATTTATGCAATGTTAAAATTTGTAGATGTTTCATTGTATTTCTTTAATATCTGGGTGTAAAAAGCTATCAAACTGCATAGCTCATATTTCATGTTCATATTTCAAACTTATCAGGCATGGAGATGATCCAGATATACCTATTCAGATTCCTCGTACCTCTTGCCAGGTAAGACATGGAAGGAGGAACACTCAGGAAGTTTAGAGTTCTTTCTGACACTCATCAACTACAGTTACAGTAAGACTGAAAGCATGGTATGCTATCCACTAATGCATAGTAACTTATTAACTTTGATTTAAATGAATTTGGGTACCAGTAGGACTGTGTATGCATTATGCATATGCTTAGGTTCTTCCCTGAATGAGTAGTTTTGATATTGCAAAGGTAGACAGGGAGTAACCAGTTACAGCAAGGGGAAAGAAGTGGTCTGTCAAAATAATGTAGCTGTTTAACTTATTATGGCAAAAATATTCATAATTTGTTGAATTTTTGTTGGTATACAAAGATGTAGAAATTTGTTTAACATTGCCTAAACAGATCTTACTCTACCAGTGCTGATTTTTTTTCTTTTTTTTTTTTCATTCTAGTTTGATGAGCAAAAAAAAAAAAAAAACCACCTCATTTATATGGGAAAGTGACTGTATTTCCTAATTATTTTTCTAGATAATGTATAGAAGTCTTTTATGTGTCCAGTGGATTTTAAGGATGTTAGGAAATATCTGTAAAACCATCCATAGTACTGCAAAAGCTATGGAAAACATTTCCCAACATCAGCAAGCTTTCATAAAGCAGATTTTTCAAGTATACTTTTGAAATGAAATAATTAAAATGCATCTCTCCATTCTTTTACCATTTTATTTTAAATCAAAGAATGTCGTATTGACACTTCATGATTTTTTTTAATAATCTACCATTTATAATGACCATGTTTAATTGTTCTAATTTAAAAAGGCGCTATCTGATTGCCTGCATGCATATAACAAAAAACATAATTGTCTTGTGCAAACCACTGAATAGATTTAGGAATCTTCAATAACAAAATTACATTAATAGCATATGCTATTAAAGATGATTGATGGCAAAATTGGAAGCATACTGGTTTTACACCACACAAAAGAGTACGGTGCTTTGAAGATGGTTCTGAGAGTGTCAACAACAGTACAAAGAAGAAAAACAGTGTAATACTAAAAGTCCCACTTTACTAAAAAAATGGATTTGGTAGTGGGGTAGATGAAATTTTTTTTACTTGAGATGACAATATTTCTCTACTTTTTCTGAGTATCTCTTGTATATGTGAATACATATTTCAATATATATTATGTTTACATCTGTTCAAATACCTACTTTATCTCGCAGAAGAATAAGAAGCTTAACTTATAGCCAGGATTTCAGAGACAAAAAAAATATCAATTCCATATTACCTCTCAGTGGTTTAGTCTGTCTCTCACTGCAGTTCCTACTGTGAACATATAAGCGAACATGAGTTCCATTAATCAGTTTGCAACATTCTGTACTTTGAAAGCCTGATTCTGAATTTAGAAGAAATCAAAACTCTATAGAAAAAAGAATATGGGGAAAGTGATGAAGAATGTAACATTCTTAATGTGCAAGTTGGTTTGAGAATAGCTTCTGTTTTTATTGCTAGCATGGCTGTAATGTCAAGTTCTCTAAAATTCGAAGGTTTTACAGCAGGCCCATTTTTAATACATATATTACTTCTGCAAGGGCATGAATATAAATTATATCTACCCTACTGCAGTTTCACATTATGCTTCTGATTTTTATTATTTTTTAATACCTTTCAAAGTAGCGCTTATTTTTCCATGTCCTTCTGAGATTTACAGTGCAAGTTTTAAAGGACATTTGATATCCATCAGTTTTCTAAATATTAGCATGCTTTCGTTTTGTATTCATAGCTAAAGTAATTCTTGGAAATGGAGATGGCTTATTTATCAGGTGCCTTAACCTCTTTTTTTAATCACTTTGTTTAGTAACAGTGCAGTCAGGAACACCACAACTCTCTGAATGGATTCCTTTGCAATCACAATTATTCTTATATTGCCCACTTCTCAAGTGAATAACTTTTGAAAATTATTTGACTAATCTTTTGTTATTGTAAAAATATTTTGTATGTATAGTACATAAACATATGAAAACATGTAAAGAGTGTGTGTGAAGGGGGAACCATTTCAGAGAATGGCTGAAATGCTTTACTTTTTTTTTTTTTTTTTTTTTTTTTTTTCAAAAGCTCTATAAATATTTTGGCTTTTTCACACAATACCTACACTACTGAAACATCCCTTTGCCAGTTTAGCATTGGTATCTGCATCAACGGTGGCAGAAATATAAAGCCAGTTTGAAAAAGAAACACCATTGTAATAATATATTTGTGTTAAAGTTTCTGAAGGGTTCTTTTGATGCCTTCTACAAACATTTTACTTGCAAACTTTTGTTCATGATTACTGGAGGAAATTCCTTAGCATTTCTAGTTCTGACATACAAATCTGGGAAGTCGCAACATGGGTCAGAACCACACTAAACACAACTTCTTCAATACAACCGGCTACCTAAAGCTCCTCCTTTAAGAGTTATATCATCTATCATCTTTCATCTTTGCAGACATCTCTTCCTCTCTGCCCATCTCTTGTGTTTGGAGTTAATCCAGGGGACAGAAATTATCTTGTCCTCTTGTGGGCCATCATAATGGGGAAGTCCACCCCTGACTTCTCTCTTTTTCTGCTTGCTTGAACTGATTAATAACTGTTTAACGGTATCTTGACACACACAGAGTTTATTTATTAAGGATATCTAATTCCTACTATATACTGGCTGTTTGTCATAGATTTATATTCTTCTTTTACTGTAGCTTTCATGTGTAAATGAATGCAGAAATTAGGTTTGCTGAGTTCAGGTCACTTTTTGTACAATCATTTGCACAATGTAGCATATTTTAAATGATAGTTAAACCTAAAACTGAGTCAAAGTAGTTTATTTTTTAAATTTCCAGTGTCTCATATTGACAATTTCAAACTAATGAAATTCTGTTACAAACATCTAATTAAGAATGCTACTGTTAGTTGATTATGTGTAATGCATACCATTACAATACGTGAACAAACATTTGTACTATTTTGAAAATAGTTAGAATTAATAATTGGATTTGTACTGGTGGATACTTCCAGGAGCACAGATTTAAAGTGACTCCTTTGTTTTTGTCTGGCTTATTGCTTTATTTTGTTTCTTACATTCTTAGATAATTGTGTGTCAATCAAATATTTTGCATGTAACTGCATAATGTTTATGAATATGATAGTCCTTTATCAGAGCTCAGGCTGCTGCAATTCTCCGTTTTAAGACTGCCTTTGTCCAGCCATGAGGAAAATGAGCCAGTATTCTTACTTTGGTCCATGTGAGTTGGATTCTTTGTCTTAGTTTCTTTGTGCTTTATTTTTGCATCTTATAATGTACTTACATGATAGTTTAATAAAAATTATTTGGGAGGATTCAGTTGATATTGTGACATCACTCATTATGCATATTATTAATACATCCTCAAGAGAATTTTCTGTCTGTAGTAATTACTGCTGACAAATATTTTTTGTTTCTTCAAAAAATTCTTTTGTACTCTAAAAGGCTTATTGGTGGTCTTGGAGATGCACAGAATCCTTTCAGTTTACCTATACAGTTGTAGTTATATTTTAATACCTCATTAGAAGTTTTTAAAATATTTTGAAGTAGAGGATTTTTCTTTTTCTGGCAGGCAGGTGGAGGGGTACTGCCTGCAGGACCCACTTTGTCAGCATGAAACCAGTCTCATAAATTTTTATTGAAATGAGCTCATTACTTTTAATTTTTACCGGTTCTTTAGTGATTCAAGGGATAGTTTTCAACTTGTGAAAAACAACCAGTCAATTACTTAAAGATATGCATTATTATTAGATGTGCAAGTTGGCCTTTCCAAGGATAGTATTAAACAAAAATATCTTGTTGACATTTAGGCTATTGTTGGAGCACGGTTTCTGTGATTAATTAGAACCAAGAACGTTTAGGCACGTATTTTGTCTGCTGATAGGCTAGCTGTTCAGTTCTCCACCCTGCTTCCTCCGTCAAGGTATAAACTTTATTCAGGACATACCAAGCATCTCGTATCTATAATTAGCATTTCTTTGAATGTAGCAGATTCAGTTATCAACTTTGAGGAAATATACCTTCAGGTGGTAGAGTTCATTAAATGTGTAACTTTTCTCATAGCTGCACAGTACGTAGCATTTTTTCAGTGATATGGTGACGAAAGTACTTCTATAATAGTAACTTGCTGACAACATTTGAAGTGAAAATTGCCAGAGTTCTTGAATCTTTACACATTTCCGTGACTGATCATCATTTCCTTAGAATTCCAGAGACCTGTGTGAATCATGCCTACAGGGTACATATGTTAGACGTTAACGAGAAAATACTTCCCAGAAATCAAATGTAAGATTCTTAAAGCTTTTGAAGTGCACCTACAAGGTTGAATGATTAGAGCCTTGTAGAACAGAATGAAGAAATAATTCATTTGAGAACTAAAAAATTGGAATTACTTTAGTCATAAAAAAGTACTTGTTATTTATCAAACAAAATAACTATTACTGCATAAGTGTACATCTATTTTAGGTGATATGTACTCTAGAGATGCTTAGTCATTAATGTACAGAACTAATCTCTGGTGATATGTCCTTTCAGTAATTTATGTGGATACAACTATCATACCCTATTAAAAGCAGCTTAGAATAATATATATATATGTAATAGCTACACAATCAGAAGAATCACAATATTAGGCATTCATCTAAGTGCATCAGTGAAATGAAGGTCTAATTTTATATTCAGTGCAGATAATTCCTATTGTATGTATCATTGAATTCCTCCTAGCTACAGGCAATCTTATAAAGTTCTGAGCTGTAAATACTTTTATGAATTTCTTTGTCACGGTGTTCCAGTCTCCAATTAGTATTTCAGTGGTCTGTCCTATGTTAATATTTAGCATCCCTTTTTTTTTTTTTCGCTAGGATTCAGTATAATATATTCAATGTAGTCTTTTAAAGTTCCAAGCAGACTATTGAAATTAAAACAAAAAAATCCCCTAGTAAAACATGCGTTCATTTATATATGTAAAATTACATTTTATGATACTGACAATTTGTGTATTATGTTAAACTTTAAAGTAGGTCTGGTCCTTACCCAGGGCTATATTGCTGCCCTTAATCATGCTAGGTAGGATTTTTTTCCACAAGTGAACTAATTAAAATCAATACACAAAAGAATTTACCTCATTAGTAGGAGTGATGGAATAGGGTGCTACCTTGTTACTCAAGCATGGGTATTTAAGAGACTCACAAGATTTGACTGTGTTGCACTTCCAGTGCAGGCACTCTAAGCATTGCTATGGCAGGACTACATTAAGCTGCTTACAATAAAGGAAGAAAATATGATGTTAAGGATATTACAGTCACTTTAAATGTACCTGTATGTTTTCCGGTTCCTACAAAATTCTTAATACACAGAACTATATATTGTTTTTTTTCAAGGTTTTTGCATAAGTTTTGTGAATGTTTAAGAATGTATTAAGACAAGCTGTCAAAGAGTAAGTGGATTTAAATATAGATGCAGCTGAAAACTGAAAAAAAAATTGTAAGCTTGCTGAAATGACACAGTTGGTTAAGATTTTCAAAACTTATCAGTCACTTTGGTTGTATTTGTATTTGCAAATGGAGTTATATTAGCCTAAACGGAAGCATGGTCAGCATGCACTTAAAGTCTATTCAAAATGTCACTAAGAACTAAGAGGATTGGTAGGTGAAAGGACTTCACTGAAGATTGAGGTCTGATTTCCCCCCCCATCCCCCCCCCTCCCCTCCCTCCCCAGAGTTGACTACTGATCAGGACACATGTGAAAACTGATGCTTTTTCCCCGAAATGTGAACAGTTAGGGTGTCTTAGTGTTTGCAGGACTCTGTTGGCTGGGAAATGTGAAATCATCAGATATGCTGATTATCTTTAACAGAAATTCTACAGCAGTAATAACTCAGAATTTCTGAATCTAAACAGTGGAGGAAAGCTACATAATTAATATAAACTACTACTAATTTTCAGTTTTATTTTAATGAATTTGGAACAGAAGAAGACTTTGTACTGATTGCTTAAGCCACGCAGTCTTTCAAAATCTCATTTTTTCCTGCATTATTTTCAGTGTTCTACAAAATATGGGGGGAGGGGGGGTCGTTGGGGGTGGTATTTGTATATGTTATAAAAATTTGTCTAAATCTGGTTATAGTTATCCAGTATACGGGATATGACTAGGTTATGATATGCTGTTACCTTTCACCTTGAGCAGTCCTTTTTGAGACAGCTAACTGTTCACCAGTGAAAGTATATGATGGTTTTGTTACACAGGTTGACAAAAGCTAAGTGTCTTAGAAATTTTCCATCTCCAGCGTTGGTATTCTGAATGGGTATGGAAGAGCAAGTTATTCGAATAGGTGTATAATTGCCATGTGTTCTTCATGTTTAAATCAAAACCCACTTTTGAATCACTCAATTCATTGCCAACCTATTTTCTTAATGAATAAATTCTATGATCTTTTCTCCTGTTTTTAATATTCTCATGATGAGAAGCATCTGTAGTCCACTTGCTACTATGAATTGTTAAACTTGGTTAGGTGTCATGGGAATAGCAATTGTTACTAAAAAGTTAGATCAAATTTTAAGGCCAGTGGTAATATCTGGATTTTTTTTTTTTCTGTCCATGCATATAGGACTGTTGAACTAAATTAAGAACAGGAATCCAATATTTATGGTTGTGCGGAAAAGATAAAGTAACATTGAAGTAGTCCTGATTTTAATTTCTTATACAAAAAGATTAGTGTCTTGGCATGCTCAAGTACTATAATATTATGTTACAATTCACAGAGTCATTCCTTTTCCCTAAATGATTCATAGTTTTGCTAAAACATTTTGTGAAAATTCTCTCGCTTGCTTCCTTCACCCCCCCCCCCCCCCCCCCCCCCCAATTTTGGCAGAATTAAAAGACTTTGTCGGATGTATTCTTTGAATGTAGTCTATAGGTAGATATGCCATATTAATTTAAATGGATAGTTGCTCCTGCCAGAACTCAGATTAAAAATATTTCCATTGAAGATGAATAATAGAAGCAACTTCCGTAAAAATGGGGGAGGGGGGCAATATTTAAAGCCAAACAATCTACAGAGTAAGATAAAATTATGAATCTTTATAAAAATACGTACAACACCTGTCCCTAATGTGAGGCAATGTACTATTAGATACAGAAAAATGAATTATATACCATATTATCAGACACAGCTATAATACAGTAGTTATGTAAGGAATAATAGTATTTTTAGTGTGCAGTCATAAAGATCAGGAATGTGAGCATTTCTGGTTAGGAAGGTACAGATTTTGCTC
The DNA here is from genome assembly GCF_030463565.1 of Pelecanus crispus. Taxonomy (NCBI): domain Eukaryota; kingdom Metazoa; phylum Chordata; class Aves; order Pelecaniformes; family Pelecanidae; genus Pelecanus; species Pelecanus crispus. The sequence goes on from NC_134650.1 coordinate 31,377,835, forward strand.
ATTTACAATGTAGTCTTCATATATTTATATATGCACAGACACACACATATATATATTTTTAAAAATATGTAAATATATATAAAAATCTTTATAAACATATACCTTGTTTCATATTTCTCCTAAAATAAATGTTGTGTTAGTGCAAGAGGTAGTTAAGGACATCCTGTAGGTAATTCTGATAAATCTTTCAAAACTTTTGTTGTTTTCTTATTTTTCTGAAGTCTTATTTTCTCATTCCAATATTCTTAAATGAAGTTCACACCAAATTTGCTGTCTTTAAAAGCAGTGATGAAAGACTTCTAAACAAGTTTATTCTGCTTTGAAACAAGCCAAAGTATTCTGGTACTTACTCTTATTTTTCTTTACTCATCAAATAAAAGAAGCTATACTAGCTAAGGTTACATCCTTGAGTGATTCGCAGATTTAAAAAAAGCAAACAACCAACTAAACAAAAAAAACCAACCAACCAAACACCCCTCCCCCCCCCCCAAACCAGACTAATTTCTGTATCAGCTTGGGAAAGCAAATATTTGTTTTGTTTACCTATGTTTTTCAGTGTATTTTTGCTATTACAGACACTTAAGGAGAGGGTACATAGTGTAAATCAGCTGGTGTTGCTTAGATCAGTATCTTGAGTCACTGAAACTGTCATTTTATATGCTCTGTAATCTCTAATCTGGAGGGCTGAATTTGATGGGGGGACTTAAAGACTTTAGTCATCTATTAAATCTGAAAGTTGTGTAGCAGACTACTGGTAAATGCTGTATGTTCCCTACCAGTGATCATCCACTGCTATTGTACCTATTGTAAAATGCTCTAAAACTGCTCAGCTAGTTCTAAGATAGCTGGAGTCTTTATAAAGAGGAACCTGTAACATAAAATCATTTTAGAAGATAGGATTTCTATGAATGTCATTGTCCTTTGAAGAACATTAGTAAGGAACATCAGGTGTTTGGAATTGTGGTCTTGCTTTACATGGAATAAAGGCTGACTTCTGTCTTAACACTCCAAATCACGTAAAGCTCTGAACAGTGCAGAGGTGAATCTAGGCTATCTCAGTCTTTGGACCAGCTCAGTTTTCCTTTCATGGAGTGGTGATGGGAGAAGATGGTTAATGCACTTTAATCTCACTGTTTTGAGGAAAATAAATATTTGTATGATATTGTTAAACTGGTTTCTTCAATTAATTTGTTCAGGAGACTAGAATGTGAGATCGAATAACAGTGCTGTCTGGATGTATTAGAGAAGGCCAACAAGGTACAACAAAGTCTTGTCAGGACCTACTATGAAGATTAGTCTTTCAAAAAATAAAAATAATAATGAAAAAAGGTCCCCTACTAAAAATCCTGTACAGCAAAGTTAGGTGGCCTGCATCAAGGGGTTTTCTTAGAAACGTGAGGCTTTCCTGTGTATGTCATGGAGTCACACTTGTACAGACAATGGCAATTCCCTTGAGAAGTGTTAGCAAACTTCTCAGCCTGTTTTACTTGAGCAGTGATAACTCTCAGTCTATCCCCATCCTTTTAAAGGACCTGAAATCTTATGCTGAGTGTATAAATAAGACAGTGTTGATAGATAACTGGAGCATTAGAACCTTTTGAAAAGTGAGATTTCTATCCTTAAAATGGGATCTAGCACTACTTTCTTCTATTGATGCTTCAATAACTCCTATTTTAGATTGAGATACAAATATTGCTGTGTTCTTGAGTATAATTTTTATGCATTTAGAACTTGTCATTTGAAATTTTTTGTTTATAGATGACAATGTATACTAACAGTCTTTGAATAAACTGTTATTTTATAAATTATTCACAATGATGATGCTACAGTTCATGTGACCTTAGTATATTTAAACTCTGCCTCATAACTGTTCTACTGCTTTCTAGATATGTTCATGTGTTTGCAGGATGTAGTTGATTATGATTATGAGACAGCAGTTCAGAATCTGTCTTCAGTTTCAATAGCTGCTACTGCCTTCAAGGGTGTCGTGGTTTAGCCCCAGCCAGCAACTAAGCACCATGCAGCCGCTCGCTCACTCCCCCTACCCTGATGGGATGGGGGAGAGAATCGGAGGAGTAAGAGTGAGAAACACTCCTGGGTTGAGATAAGAACAGTTTAATAATTGAAATAAAGTAAAATAGTAATGCTAATAGTAACAGTATAATAATGATAATAATAATAATGATACACGAAGCAAGTGATGCACAATGCAATTGCTCACCACCCGACGACCGATACCCAGACAGTTCCCGAGCAGCGATCGCTGCTCTCTGGCCACCCCCCCCCCCAGTTTATATACTGAGCATGACGTCATATGGTATGGAATAGCCCTTTGGTCAGTTTGGATCAACTATTCTGGCTGTGCCCCCTCCCAGTTTCTTGTGTGCCTGGCAGAGCATGGGAAGCTGAAAAAGTCCTGGACTAGCATAAGCAGTACTCAGCAACAACTAAAAACATCAGCATGTTATCAACATTCTTCTCCTACTAAATCCAAAACACAGCACTATGCCTGCTGCTAGGAAGAAAATTAACTCTATCCCAGCTGAAACCAGGACAAAGGGACTTCTAAAAATGCTCAGAAATTTTGAGCTTATTTCAACATTTGTGCATATCAACAATTGCCTTGGATTAGGAGACATGTAGTGCTGGGTTTCTCTGGCTGGAGGTGGCCTGACTTATCTTTGGAATATGGCTGGCATACTGCATCTGTATTTCCCATGGAAAATACTTCATTTTGTGGTACTTCGAACAATCACCCAGTGTGTAGCTATAAAAAAAAAACAAGTCGTGCCTTTTCCAGAGTGTCTTTCATACACACAAAACAAGGAAAAAGTTTTGAACATCTTAGTGACTGTAAAACTGTTGAACACCTTAGCGATTGTGGAAAAAACACCAGGCAGGAACATGCTTGTTTCACATGTTCTCTTAAGCACATATATGAAAAAGTCATGAAAGGTTTGTGGGTGTGATCACTGTTGTTTAAAACTCGGGTCATAGAGTATAAGAAGAAAATAAATCTTAAATTTACTTATTATTTGACTCACAGATACATTTCAAATGTTAAGAAAAATAGGGCAACTGTTGGTGCCCTCATTAAAGCAGATTCAAAAACATAGGGAGCTGTAAGAAATATATATGCTTAAAGAGTCTGCAAAGTTGTTTAACTGAATAAATCTAACACAGTTTCGTTATATTTAGGACCAGCTGTTAGTCACAGTCAGAATGCCAATATAAAATCAACATATGTAATCTTGGCCAAGTTGGGTTTGTTCCCCTCAAAGAGGATATTTGTGCCAACAGCATATGCTGCAAAAGGACTAAAGCACAGTCCCATTACCACTGCAGGGTACATAATTAAATGAATTTACCTAAATATGGAAAAATTGTAACAAATAGGGGAGGCTTGGCAGATATTTTGGTTTCACACTTGGTATTTGGCATAACACAGTGTCCTGTTTAATTCCCACTGCTGCTACTTAGTGTTTCCTTTAATTGCCGAGCACATGGCAGCTCTCATTCTATTTAATTTTCTCCTAGCTGCTCTCACATTTTGGCTATAAGCACATTACATGAAAAAGCACATAAGTATAGATTATACTGTACTACACCCTGAGGGTATAGCGTATAAAAATAGTCATTTCTGATGCATAAAGGCTTCTTGCCTATAGAAGTTAATCAGTATTTTAGAAAATAAGAACACGACACAATTCATATGTATGCACATTTTGAGAATAGTTCTAGTGTCCCAGATTAGTAGAGGTGAAGGAAGGATGGAGAAGATCTATTCCAAACCTCAGCTAGTAGCTTTTCATCTATTTGGCATCCTTTTGCATCTGCAGTCTGGGGACTAATGTTGCTTTCCTTTCCTATAACAAATCCCTCATTCCTGTTGTTTACTCCATATGAATTCCCATGTTTTAGAACATTAACAAAAATCCTAAAATGTCTAAGATTTTCAGTGACCTTGAGGATAGGGTCAGGGATCTGGTATACATTTAAAGCACAAAATTAAATATGCAGATCGGTGCTACATTGAATTTAAAACATGTGCTTTGTTACAAAGTGAGGTTTTTGTTTGTTTGTTTTGATTGAAAGGATTACTATATAGATATATTTTTGCATGTTGCATTAAGCATGTTTTTATTTCTCTCCCAAAGTTCTCAGAGGTTCTATAAACACTATTACATGTTTCCCAGTGTCTGATACAGAAAAGGTCTTACACCAACTGGTTACCTCTTTTTTTTTTCTTTTTTCTTTTCTTTTTTCTCCCCCCCCCCCCCACTCCTTCTTCTGTTGCTATACATATCTCCATGCAATCCTAGTGGAAAGTTGTGCTGTAGTACTTCTGGGGATATAGCATGAAGGTCTTTATTCTCTGTTGTAGGGTTCTGTGAGCCCTCATTAACTGTGTTACCATTTTATTGGTGTGTTCAGTAGCACAGATCTGTTTTAAAGTAATTTTAAACTGTTGGGAAGAATTTCTTGCCATTTCAGTTGCATGGAGAAGTTATTGTGAATGATCTTTCAGCTTGTATGGACAATGCTACAAGCCCCTAAGCAACCTGCTAATAAAAGTTAGTCTGTTTTGAACGTTATTAACAACCTTGCAACTCTTGGGTTTTGTTGGGTTTTTTCTTATTATTTAAAAAAATGATAATGCTTGATACAAGTGATCAGCATGTTCTTACAAAGTAACAGAAAGCCACAGAATAGAAAATGTGGCCGCATACTTAAATTTCCTGTGTTTGAACCAATCTGAGCATTTATAAGACAAAAAGTTGACAGACCTCTGCAATAGTCTCATATATTAGACTTCATTTATTCACACACAAGGAGGATTACAGCAGGCTGTAGTGGTATAAGGTTGCACTGCTCCTGAAATCAATGTCCAGTGGGCCCATCTTGTATAAAGCCTTGAAAGAATGAATGCAAAACAAGCATAATAATTGAATAATTATGACATCTGTTACTCCAGCACCTCTTAGTGGGAAATTAACTGAAGAGAGAGCAGGTTCAAAAATGTGTTAACGCCTCAGTAACATATATAACTGAAATATGAGTTGGGGGAAGGGTAATGGAGATGAAATAGAGCTCTCAGATAATCATTTGACACACACGTAACTGAGCAGCTATCCGGTGCACTGATGAATACTTGTAAGAAAATGTATTCATTGCCATGTGAGATATTTTATGCAGAATTTATTTTTTGGTAGCTATTGAGAATCTGCAGTCTCAAATTAATAAGCATAATTGGGAAATGAAAGGCTTATTTTTAAAAAATTGAGAAATAATTCTCAAATATAATGCCACCCTTACTGATAAATGGAAATAAACTCATATACACTTCATCCTATAAATAGCTTGACAGGGCCGTAGGGTTTTATAAGTAATCACACTAACTTTGAGGTGGCTTGTCAATTTGGAGATCTTGTGTGTTAAAAAATTACCAGTCAAATTCCCTATGTACTAATAGCGGCTTAATCCATAAAGAGCCAAAGATGTCTTTTTCTTCTTCATTATTTTTCTCTAAATAACTTGTAATCATATTTACTGATTTTAGTTTGAGAATGTCTGCACGCGTATCTTTTCAGAGTGTAAGAGTGGCTATCAGAAATATGAAGGAATATGTAATCTATGAAAAAAACAGTAAACCTCATTAAGAAAGGTTATTGCACCTATAATAACTTCTCTCAGTGCTCATTGATTAGAGATTAAACATTATCCTTTGTGCTATTCAGATTGGGGTTTTTAATTAGGATGTCATTATTACACAGATATACTAAATGCTAAATTGATTTTTGAGACCTTTTGAAATAATGGTACTACTTCTGCAAAATGAAAATCATAATAGATTATTGACTTATACTTGGCTTTTGGTTCAAGGGCACAACTCCAATGTCAACATTTTCAATATCTTTAGTTTCATGCAAAGAGACACTCATAATTAGGCTTATATTAAAAGTTTGTGCCTATTGACTCATTTTTATTAATGACAATAGTATAGCATTGATTGTCCTTGAATTATAATAGCAAGCAATGATGCCTGTTGATGACGTGTAAATACTACATAAACTTTCTACTTGATTAGTTTATTTTATTTAAGAATTTGTATTCATTCAAACAGTATTATAAAAGCTCTTGAAGTTTTTCTCTTCAGCTGGAAGCTGGTCTTAGATGAAGAAATTCTTGTTTCTGTACAGAATGTATTAGGTGCATGGGTTTTATCATGGATGCTTGAAGTAACTTTCAGGGCAGACTTCCTAAACAGAAATGTAGTCTTTCTAAGCAGGCAAATATCTGTTTGTATGAGTGCCCACTTACTTAAATTAGGTCCAAATATAGTTCTTAATCCTGCTTTCACCATCAGACCCATTCAGCCTTTGTTTTTCCATAGACTTCCGAACGAGCTTATCTGTCTTCCTAAAGCCTTTTAAATTCTAACATTCATGATAGCTTTTGCTTGTAGACAGGCTGAAAATATGAAGACTGCACCCTTTTCAGAATATTTTGAAAAGTCCAGTTCAGCAACCACCAAAACTGTGCAGGAGTCGAGAGGCATCAGGAAGGGGAAAAGTGATACATGGGAATTTTCCATTTCTTTGGACCTAATCCTTATGAAATTAAAAAATTTTGAATCAGAAGTACATATTTTGCTTTTTATGACCTATTTCATTAATCTCTATTGAGTTGTGAGACTGGTGACAGATTTTTTTTAGGATTATTATCTGATTAAACTGAGATTAGACTGGACCCAATTAACACTGGCTAATTTCTCTAGACTTGGCTGATTGCATGAGCAGGTTTACTTTAGCAGGGAAAAACTTTTCTACATTCTTTCACATTTAGAATCAAGGAATCACTTTTGGAAAGCAAATCCTTTCTAGCAGTTTGTTTGCATTGTCAGAAAAGATGTTAGAGATATGTTGAAGAAAAGGCCCCAGCAATTCCTCCCCAATTTAGTTGAATATTATGAAACTTTTCACACAATATTGAGCAAAGTCACAGGAAGCTAGCTGTAAAAATGTTCCAGATTAACAAAAAAAACTTTTTTTTTTTTTTTTTTTAATAAGTAGTAAAACCCAAATGCCTCTTTGTATGTCAAAGGCAAATGAAAAATGGGAAAGGAAATATTTATTATTCCTTTAACGATGCAAACAACCTTGGAGGATGGGTTGAGTATTACATACTATAATGGCAGGTATCCTACAACTGGGATAGAAACGTACTATTAGTAGCCTCACTAAAGATATGTAGAGCAAGCTAAAATCAGCACAACTATGTTTACTAAAGATCTCTGTCTTAATATAGCTGCATTCCTTTTATATAAAGGAATCAATAAAACCAGTGAAGATCAGAAGATATAAGGCTAGTGGGTATTAATAAGGGAGAAGGGTAGTTGAGAGCAGAAGTTCTGAGAGACTTGGAGCATGGTATTAAGATATAAAAAAACCCAGTCCTCACATTGCTAACGTACTAGAGGAAATAATGTTATCACTGAAATATGTCATCAGTGGCCATAGATGGCCAGATGCCATAGAATGGTATCACCGTTTTACTTTTCTCAATAGGATAAATTTCATTTCTTCTTGAAGCTAGTCTGCTATTAAATTTTATCCACATTTGGATGAACAAACATATGTTACTTCTCAAGTATTTGCAAATCCAATGGAAGAGGTGGTATTGAGAAATTTGTGTGTTAAGATTGGAAATCCTCAGAATATGAGTTGTATTTCCTAGTAAGTTATTATGGTTGTTTGGTGCATTTTTACATTTCAAAACAAGGAGAAAAGTCTCCCTGAGGCTAAGGCTACCCAGTATCTGTCTTGAAAGGGACAATTAACCTGTGAGGTGGCACATGCCCATAAACTTGACTTCTCTGTGGCTATCTAAATCTGTCTTCTCCGGTTCTCAAAGCTTTTAGCTAGGTAATGTAGTTCATTGATCTTGGGGTATTCTTCTTCTGTCCCTGGAAAAGCTTCAAATTGAGTTTGCCAAGAATCCGTTTTCTATCTGCCTTCTTTTGCCCTTTTCCATTTAAATTTCCTGAGGCCTGCATTTTAGTCTTAGGATTCAATATAACCTCCAGATGTCTGGGGAAGTTTAAGCCATTCATTCTTTTGAGGATATGTTGCAAGAATGTAAGGGGAGTTATCATGTGGGCTTGCCTTGTTTTGTATACTTTTTTCTATGATCACTGTTAGAGACAGCATATCAAGTGACGGATGTCTGATCTGACTCAGTGCAAGTGTTCTCATGGACATACCCTTATTTTGACTTGTTGCAGTCTGCATGAAAACATCCAGTGAAACCCTAAAAAGTTTCAAACATTACATAACATGAAAAAAGTGTTCTCACATCCAGTGGAGTCCTTGGTAGTTTAAACCCTCGTTATCCTTAGACCCTATGAATTGAGGCCACAGAACAGGCTCACCTCTGAGACAGTAAATTTACTCCTGTTTGTCTCATGGGTGTCGATGCTTCCTGGCCATGTGCTTCACTGGAATCCTGAAGAATTGGTCCTTGTTTGCTACCGCTCTTCCATGATGGTTTCATATAAATTTTGACGTCAGAAAAATGCTACTATATTATTCAGTCTTTCTATCTAAACCTGTAAGGAAGACAGGAGTGGGGGGACAGGGATGATAAGTAATTTTTGTTAATATTTAGCACTTGGGGCTCTCCCTCTCAATGTGCAATTGCTTAGGTAATGCCAGGATGGATCAAGACAGTTTGCATGGTTACAGTTACATATAATCAGATGTAAATACCATGATCAGGTAAATGGGAAGCTGGAAGAGAAACATGTTAAATCTGACTCTTAATTAAAATTTTTGAAGTGTTTTCTTTCTGACATGAACTATGTTCAGACTCTTAGAGATGTGGAAATCAAGGTTGAGAGGAAAATGTTGCTTCTGTCAGTGTTACTAAAAGTTGTATAGTTTCTGCCTCTGTCAAGAGCTAATAAGAAGTATAACATCTAATGACATACCTTGTTGCCCTAATAGCTCTTCTTGAAAAGTGATCTTTTTCCTCTTAGGGACAGGCATGTAGGAAAACAGTGATACTAGTTACCTTCACTGTGTAAGATCACTACGCATATAACATTTGTTGTTGTTGCCACAGTCTTTCATCTCAGGTGGAATTCTGTGTATTCTTTCAACATCTTACTTATTCAAGAGCCAGGAAACATCCCTTCTACAACTAAAAATAAAATGCAGTGCATTGAAAATGTATAGAAATGCTTTCCTTCACATGGAAAAAATTGTGTCTCCTCTTTACTGGCCTAATGAAATCTAGCCTTCATGTACTGCTTCTCTGAAAGAGTGTCTGGAGTGAGACTTCTGGCTGGTTTAAAAACCAGTATTAGATAGAATCACTGTAAACCAGTCTTCTGCACAAACCAGAACAAAAATTGAATTTGACTTGGAAACAAAACCACAGCGAACACTTTCATCCTGCATGTCTTCTACACTGGCCTTTCTGATTCAAACAGATACACTATTGAAATTAATTTCTAACATGCACTGGAAGTCTGAATTTACAACCAAATGATTTCATATATGTGGTCTAAAATGTGAACTCAGATCTACAGACAGTTGAAGATACATACAACTATGCTAATGTGAGAAACTACACATTTCCTCTTACTAATACAGAAGCTGTATTCTATATTCCTTATTTTAATTAGAGTGTACTGAAGCAAAATGGTAGTCTGGAAAAGAGTGGAAAGGTTGGGGTTTTTTTTATTATTAAACACTTAGCAAAAAGCATAATTTTTATTGGTAGTAATTTAATGTGTGAATTTTTATTGGTAGTAATTTAATGTGTGATGTCTTCCCCATGATTCAAGTACCAACAAATGGTTGACATGTATTTTAGAAGGATTTATAATGTTGAGTGTAGTGGCTAAGAATTGAATAAAGCTGTTTCATTTGTGAGGGATGGATTAATCTTGATTTAGACACAGGACTTTTAGGAAAGTTGCCTATTTACTTATTCTTTTACAACACACATTTCTTGAAGCAATTTAATCATATTTTGTATCGTGTTCATCCTGACATACTACAAAAGCAGGAGACGGTTCTTTGCAAGTTTGTCAATGCATCTCCCTATTTGGTAATGGGAGTTGATGTGATTACATGAGGCAAAAATGGAAAAGATCCCAAAATACAAACCACAGAATCATAAACTAAAATGAGGGCACGGTTTACAGTTCTGTCGCTGTCTTCATCTCTGGCTAATAGTCATTTAGAAGAAAACTGAAGGAAATGCTCATTGATTGTCACTTACAGCATATCCTAGTAACATAATTATGTCTAATCTTCATCATAGATGCCTAACATAACTGGAAGTATCCCACAGCAGGTGTATTTCTCTGAAATAAGAGCACATGAAGTCCACATGAATTCACTCACTGACAAATAAAAGCATGTATTACCTTTATTCAGATTAAACCAATCTCTTTTCAATTGCATAACTACAAACAATTTGGGGGAGGGTGTCTGTTTTTCATAGTTCTAGTAGAAGTTGGCTGCCTGAGAAATTTATGTACTTCCAAGCAGAAGGCTTGCCAACATGACGCCCATCTACAAGAAGGGCCGGAAGGAGGACCCGGAAAACTACAGGCCTGTCAGCCTGACCTCAGTGCCGGGAAAGATTATGGAGCGGTTCATATTGAGTGAACTCAACAGGCAAGTGCAAGTCAACCAGGGGATCAGGCCCAGCCAGCATGGGTTCATGAAAGGCAGGTCCTGCTTGACCAACCTGATCTCCTTCTATGACCTGGTGACCCACCTGGTAGATGATGGAAAGACTGTGGATGTCATTTACCTGGACTTTAGCAAAGCTTTTGACACTGTCTCCCACAGTATTCTCCTTGGGAAGCTGGCAGCTCATGGCTTGGACGGGCGTAGTCTTCGCTGTGTAAAAACTGGTTGGGTGGCCGAGCCCAGAGAGTAGTTGTAAATGGAGTTAAGTCCAGTTGGCAGCCAGTCACGAGTGGTGTTCCCCAGGGCTCAGTTTTGGGGCCAGTCTTGTTTAGTATCTTTATCAATGATCTGGATGAGGGGATTGAGTGTGCCCTCAGTAAGTTTGCAGATGACACCAAACTGGGTGGGAGTATTGATCTGCTCGAGGGTAGGATGGGCCTGCAGAGGGATCTGGACAGACTGGATTGATGGGCCAAGGCCAACTGTATGAGGTTCAACAAGGCCAAGTGCCGGGTCCTGCACTTCGGACACAACAACCCCATGCAACACTACAGGCTTGGGGAGGAGTGGCTGGAAAGCTGCCTGACCGAAAAGGACCTGGGGGTGTTGGTCGACAGCCGGCTAAACATGAGCCAGCAGTGTGCCCAGGTGGCCAAGAAGGCCAACAGCATCCTGGCTTGTATCAGGAATAGTGTGGCCAGCAGGAGCAGGGAGGTGATTGTCCCCCTGTACTTAGCACTGGTGAGGCCACACCTGGAATACTGTGTCCAGTTTTGGGCCCCTCAATACAAGAAAGACATTGAGGTGCTGGAGCGTGTTCAGAGAAGGGCAACAAAGCTGGTGAAGGGTCTGGAGCACAGGCCTTATGAGGAGCGGCTGAGGGAACTGGGGTTGTTTAGCCTAGAGAAGAGGAGACTGAGGGGAGACTTTATTGCTCTCTACAACTCCCTGAAAGGAGGTTGTAGTGAGGTGGGTGTCGGTCTCTTCTCCCAAGTAGTTAGCGATAGGATGAGAGGAAATGGGTTCAAGCTGCGCCAGGGGAGGTTTAGGTTGGAAATTAGGAAAACTTCCTTTACGGAAAGGGTGGTCAAGCATTGGAACAGGCTGCCCAGAGAAGTGGTGGAGTCCCCATCCCTGGAAGTGTTCAAAAAATTTGTAGATGTGGCACTTTGGGCCATGGTTTAGTCTAGTCTACCCTTGATTGGTTTAGTGTGGACTTGGTAGTGTAGGTTAATGGTTGGACTGGATGATCTTAAAGGTCTTTTCCAACCTAAATGATTCTATGATTCTATGATCTTAAAGGTCTTTTCCAACCTAAACAATTCTATGATTCTATGATTCTATAATATTCAGGCTCCTTGCTGTCATCATTAATAATTTATTAGGCTTTGCTAATAGGTAAGTACACAAAATATGTCCATCTCAATATAGATAGACATATTGATACAAGATATAGGTTTTTCTCAAAATAAGTATGTATAACATAGTATTTTAATACCTACTACTGAAGAATTTAGGCATGTTCCTGTGCACATTCATAGCTATTACTTTTTTATAATTATGTCGTGCACATAGAAAATTACAGAATAGGAGAGTGCTGGTACCTCAGTTGATGTATTTTTTGACTTTGTATATAGAGACCTCAAGTTAAGATAAAACAGCTTTTTTTAGAAGGTTCTGAAGAAGAAACTCCTGTAGTACTGTACCGGATGATAAACATCTCTTATTTTAAAGATATACATGGGGGCAGGAGGGAAGAGATTAACATAATTCAAGGAATAATTTGGAAAGGTACCACTAACAATATAAATGAAGGGATACAATAATTCTTTATATGCTGCAAATCCAATCATGGCTGTGTAGAATAAAAACTTCCCAAATAACATGTCAGTTTTATTCGAAGTAATATGTTATTTCATTAGACAAAAGTGCCTTGGCAGAGCAGATCAGCTGGTCAGAATGCCTCAATATTTCTACAGAGATAAAAGCTTTGGAAAGAGGGAAGGTTATTCTTCCTGGTAGTGGAGTATGACATAGAGTTCAAATCTTCTGGTTATCTTGGTAAAAATTTTCAAGTATTCAAGTATTTCAATTTTTCATGTTGGCTGCCATTACAGCCTCTGAGGTCAGAAGGCCTCCCAGGGTGAGCTGCTGCATGTGTGCTTATAGAACTTCCATGTACATTTCATCTGTCAATAAAAAGGGACTCTTCATCCATCTTACAGTCTAGAGTAAAATCTTAGCAGCGGTTTCAGCAATTAAAAGAAAACCAACCAACCAAAAACCAAAAAAACCCCCAACAAACCAAAAAACCTCCCAAAGAAACAAAAAAACCCCACCACACCCCATACCTAAAAAGAAACAAAAGAAACAACCCAAGCACTAGTATATACCAATCTCTTGATAAAAGTTTAGAGATTGAGATTAAGGTGAAAGTGTCATCAGTGAACTATTCATGTTTAATGGAGAATGTACCAAAGTGCTTATCTGAACCAGTGTTTGGATTTTAAATAATACCCAAAACCTTTCATAGGTGAGTGTTCATTTTTTATAATTATTGAGCTTTAAAGATGGAGGTGCAGCTTCATAAAGAATTAAGAGACATTATTGGTATAGCAAAAGATTTTGTGGAACTGTTTCATTAATTCTTATAAAGGAACCCTTTTCCTTAATTTTTTCATTAACTTCAGCATTTACTTGCAATTACATTTGTTCAGTGAATACAATGGCAGAAATTAATAATTCATGGATTTTGTCAAGAAACAGGAAAAGGGATATTTATTCTATAAAATAAAGATTTAAATGCACCATTTTTATTTTAACAAGTATAGAAGTGTAAGTAGTGAGGTCTGTTTGCTACTTATAGACTTTTTTCTTTACTATACTGGATGGGTGCTATACACATGAATGCAAAGTCCAGAACTGAGTGCATTGTCCACCAATATGTTCAGAGCATATGAATGAGAAGTTCACATTCAGATTTTCTAACTTAATATTGATGAAATATTTTGTTAGGATTTATTTTGCAGAAAGCTGATACAGATGATTTTAGGAACTTGGGGATGACCAGGGGAGTTGTTGGAACAGCCCTCCAAGTGTATCGCTGTAGGTGTCTTAAATTTGTATCTAGTTTACTGAGATCTAAATTGTTTGATATTTTTTTCATAGGCAAATAAACAGGTGAGAAAAAGTGTTACTGTATTGCAAACCATGAAAGGTCAAACTTTGAAATAGCGGGAGGCACCCACAAAACAGAAAATTGCAGTCTAGATATGCAATTTATGGGAAAGTATGGGCAAACCATGCATTGTAGAACAGGAAGAAAAGTTATGCTCAGACTAATAAATAGCTCAAAGATTACTAAGAAATGTTCACTTTTCACCAGCAGTTCTCCAAATCAAGGTATTTTTTCCTAAAATATGATTTTTTTTTAAGATAAAATTCCTTAGAATTTCTTATTTTGATTAGCATTTTTTATTTTCAGTAGACACCTAGATACAGATACACAAATGTATTTAGACATCTAACTCCTGCCTGTGGGTGTTGCTTGCAATCAAATGTGTCTACTTCTGTTTTCTTAAATAGTTCTGTGCATACCTACACAAAATAGTTTCCCAGGATGTGTCTTAATGGGAGTTCATAGGCACTTAGTGGGAGTTAGGTATCAAAATACTTGTATGCCATCTCCACAAAGCCTTACAATCTTTAAAAGGATCTTAAACAGGATGATGGAGAAGTTTTTCCACAGTGCCTCATTTTATTTGGCCAATCTGACCAACCTGAATAGCAAAGACTTTCAATTTGTCTTCAAATAATTATAATATACATTCTCATATAGAGAGCATTATTCTTTGTAACTATATTCTCAGCTAATCTTGTTTTAAGTTTTTGTGTAAAGTAATAATAAGCTTAGTTCATTGAAAAAATTTGCCACACTTTATCTTTCAGAAGAATCAACACACAGTATTATGGAAACTGCGTATGTTTGAATTCGGAATTAATTATATTAAATACAGCTGATTTTCACATTTTTTGTCAATGTTGAAGCTAAACTTTCAAGTGTAATTCATAGGCAAAGAGCCTAAGTTTAAAGTCTTAATGAAAATGCACCTGTAAATCCCTTTGAGCCAAATTCAAAATTTTCTTAACAAATGCAATGTTAATTCATCTCTGTGAATTGAAATAATGGGTGAAATTGAAAGAGAGGGGAAAAGATAAATCTGCACCAGTTCTGTTTTAGAGGAAGTAAAGGAGGATATCTCATTTTGTTTCCCCAAAGTCTTTGGTAACATGTTTCTGTATTGTGCTCTGTATTGATAGAAAGGGCTTTGGATCAACATAAAAATATGTGAGTATAGAGAGCTACCTGCAGGATGGGGATCCTAATTCATTTGAAGTAAGCATTCTTACCTAGGGGACAGTCTGTGAAGAACCCACCATTAAAAAAAGTGTAAAATTCACGTGTTGGAATAAATATAAGAAAATGTTCAGGAAGTCAATTTTACTAAAACTAGTTTTAAGTACTCAGAACAGGAAACCATTTACCATGGATGTTAGATCTTTCTAATGACTGTCTAACTAGAAACAGGCTATCTTAATTCTCAGCCCTGAGCAAGTACAAATGGCCTTGCTTCCAGACTTCATTACAATATTTATTGCGATTTGGATGGAAGACTTTTGACACCATAGTCATAAAAATTACAGGGAACCACTTATCTGTGTTTGATATGAGACAGAACGTAGACCTCAAAATTCCAGCCTCCAACAGGCTTTAACATTACTCTTTAATGGTTTTGATGGCCAAAGACCTCTCCGATTCAAAAGCTAGTCCAGTAAATTTCCTTCAAATGTATAATTTTTTCCTCTCTTCTGAAGAAAACTAAATGTGTATTGTTCCTACTGATGGCAAGAGATGTGTAGCTGAATCTAAACATAACCAAGCAGGCAGTGAGTACAGTTTGTAATTTCAGTTTAAAAACATTTCTGTAATATTTATTACATGTTTTGTTATTTAGTCCCATAAAACATTGCCAAGTATTACAACCTCTTCTAAAAAACAGAATTACAGTTGTTCTTTCATTAGCTTTAGAGTTTCCTAAATTTATACTGTCTTTAGACATGAGCAGAATACTTTCTCCTGTAGGACTTAAGTAGGATGAAATCTATCCAAATAATAAATAACATCAGAACATTTTTTTTCTTACCATAACATTTTATTAGACATCTTCCAGTCAAACAATATGAACTAAGACAAATTAATATATGCATGTATTAATATATGTTCTTCTTTTCTAGTTCAAGAGAATACATCCAGCTTCAGATATATGTATACAGCTATATACATGGGTTCTTTTTGTATGTATATAGGTAATAGCAATAGTGAAGAAGCCAGTTTTTAGGGATGAGTAATACATGTAGGTTTCTACCTATCATTCTGTAAGTCATGGCAAATTGTTTCCATTCTGCTAGTTTTAAGGAGTCAAGGGTATCATAAAACAAGAGGATGTTACTTTCAAAGCTCTCATACACAGGATATTTTCAGTTTTGGTTTCTAGGCATTCTCCTTATTTTCTTTCTTTGTACCTTAAGATGTGGGCTTTGTGAATAAGTGTATTCTTTTAAATACCTATACTACTTAGACTAATATATGCTTACGATGTTTCGCTGCTGCCGTGAATCTCTGTGAGAGTTGATGTAATGCTGTGATGCAAACAGAAAGAAAAAATTCTCAAGGCAACCCTGAGTTTCTCCTTTCTGCAACCATCTTTTTTTTTTTTTTTTCCCCCATTATTGAGCTCTTGAATTACAAGAGAGCTATTTATAGTGGTTTGCATATTATTTGGCTCACATTTGGCTACAGATATATTAACTGTTACCTTCTAAGGTATCCTAAAATTTTCAGATTTTGATAAAATTGAGAAGCATGCTCCCTTGCTTTCAAATTCAGATTCCTGAGTGTTATTTGGGAAATTATTGTGGACCACCTACAGAATCATTACTGAGAATCTGCCAGAAGGTAATTTTCTGTACTACAGGTACTTTATAATTTTCAGACAAAACTGGTCTTGTTTACAAAATGTGCTAATTAAAGAAACTGAACAGGAACTGACTAACCACTTCTTTCATGATTATAATTTTGAAATTTGCATTAATCTGGTTTTTACAAGTGTAAAAATTAGTTTTATCCAGTACCTTATTTGCAGTTCCATCTATACTACAAATTCTGAAAGGTTTTTACAAAATAAATAGCTCTATTAAACTTCCATGGGAACATTTTCATAAGTTAAAATTTTTCATATTTATAAATGTTTACCAGATCTTGCATGAAATACTGTATAAAGTGAAGATAATATACTTCATTATACTTGTGTCATACCTGATCATCAGTACAAATGATGATTTTGTTGTTAAAATTCACTTATATGAGAATTAGGACAGCTGTGTGTCATTTAAACTATAAAAATAAGTTAGCTACTTTGGTTTCTTGCATGTCCTATTTCAAGTTGGGTTTATACTGACTAAGAATAGAGGTGGTATCTGGTCAATATTCTACAGTCATCAGTTTTTAAAATATTAAAAAGAGGAAGGCTGCTCTAAGCAGTCTGCTTCTCTACTGCTTTACGCTATTCTGTTGAGCTACTTTGGACCAATTGTCATATTGTTCCTCAAACCACAAACTAGTAGTTCTGGTAGTCTTTCTATGAAGAACGGGGGAGGGGGGAGGGGAGGAGGGATGGATGGAAAATCCCTGTTGTTGGAGTAGCTCAAAAAATAGTAAACCTTTAATAAACTATAATGTCAGTAGAGAAAACACAAACAAATGATAATAGAAAGCAATGAATTAGCTTTCCTTTTGTTTTATTTTCTCTCAGATTTTCCTACATCTCTCTATTACTTCATGTCTTTTAGGTAAAGAGTATGAGAAGATGTTCCTTATATGTAGGCAACATTAATGGTAGTTTAACATGAGTTAATCAGGGACTATTCACTCAATCAATTTTGGAGAAATGTTTTAAGTGCTTAAACCCTAAGAGCACTACACTTACTGTTCATGTATAATTTCAAATTAATGTTTTTCATTATTAAGATGACCTATATTAATAACAACTACAAACTCAGTTAAGAGCATATGTGATCAATTTCTAGTTTAAGGCTGTAAGTCACCAGTGTATGTTCCACATATACACAGGACAATAAATATTTATTCACTTATACAAATATCTATTAAATAGCAGAGCCAGAGCACTGTGACCACTGGTGTGCTGAGGTTAAAAGTTTAAAGTTAAATTTTTTGCCCATACCAGATTAGTATCACAAAGTTTGGAGTTGTTGGACTTGGTGTTTGACATTGATTCATCTCTGGTTTATCCAAACATGTTTCATGCTGATCAATAACACGGTAACTAGTTTTAGATTATTGAACAATGGAAACTGAATTATTTCATAGTTCATCTCTGAAGGGAATCCCTTGCTGTTTGTTTAGTCAAATTCCTGAGTTAATTCTCATCTTAAAAACAAACTAGCTAGACAGTTGATATTATGTAAACTAGGCCTAGTCTTTATTCCATAACCATCTTAGGAAGCTTCTTATGCTTCATTTATACTCTGAATTTGATGTTTACATATCACAAATGTGCTGGTTTGCTGTTTCTGTTTTTTAAAGCTACCACAAATGTTTTAACCTTACTTACCAAGCATTTTATTTAATCAATAAAGCTGATTTTTATTTCTGAATATAAGGAGCTCTTATGTAGTGTTTTCTTTTAATAGATCTCAGACTGCTCAATAAAGGAAAGTGCATATTCTTTCTTCTTCCATGTGGAGCAACTGAAGGGAGAGGAAGTGGTATTAAAGGAATTTGGGAGTAAGGCTGAGATGTAATTAATTCACATAGTTAAATTAGGAACTTAAAAATACTGTAGGAAGTTTAATTAGTGGCAAGAAATGCTCTTTAAAGTGGGCATAAACAAGGTAGCTATTTCAACCAAGTTAAACATGCTTACAGTGATTTTGATAGACCCAGTGCATGGCATCAATTGTAGGCAAGCTCTGGAATTTCTGAGATTTAAATAAAGAGTCTAAGTTAGTGTAATATATGGTTTAAGTAGGAAATAAGGTTACACAGTATCCAAAGTAGAGAACACTTTTGTTCATAAATATGGAGTAAAGTTAACGATGTAGTTTTTCTTGAAATAAATCTAATTTGTCTTGATTTGGATTTTAAAACTTATAATTCAGATTGCTCTGTTTCGGACTTGTCCACTCCTTCTTTCCTCTAATGTGATTTGGAGGGGCATTCAAGAATTTGTCACTAAAGAAATATTTTCATCAAGTTAATTATCAATTCATGTTAACATTTTATCACGTTGTCCATATCTGTTATTACAGTCAGCAACAGGAGTATTATGTTTACTTGCTCCAAGATGCCTTTTACTTAATTGGTCAGTAGGATTAAAAACATTCTGATGTAGTGAATGCATTTAATGGCCTCACACCTCACTTCCCATAAAGCTGTATTTCTATTCCTGTTCTGCATCCTTTTAAAGCGCTCACCCAGCAACTTACTGATGTAACCAATTAGACTACAAAAGAGGTGAGATTTCAGAAGCTGTTTAAGAATTACTGGCCCCTTTCAGATCTACAGCAAAGGAAGCTTATTTACAATTTTAATTATTATTACTTTTATATGTTGTTTTAAAGTTTAGTTAAAATTAATTTCATTTGCAGTAATTTATTTCAAGATGGGACTTTAAGTGGAGCTAAGGATGTACATAGATGTTTTGCCTAGATTTTTTGAGAACTGAATTTCACTCACACTTGCATTTCTTTTAAAACACTAAATAAATATGTAGATTCTCTCTATAGCTACATAGGAAGATATTTTGCTGATTAAATAGTTGGATGACAAGTCTGGGTCAGGACTATTTAATTCCAGTGATTATTTTCATTTTTCTTTTATATCATTGATTAATGGTTATCAACTTCTTGAAGTAAATGCGCATGTCACTTATGTTAAAATCTTCCAGTGTATCTTTCAGCTATATTGCATTTAAAATGTTTAAAGGTAACAGAATGTAGGTAGTATCAGTGTCACCCCTAACAAGTGAGCAAGGGAAACTGTTTCCTAAAAGTGACAGTTTCTTCTCTCTAGGCTAATAGTGTTTAGAATAAATGGCTAGATAATGACATAGCAGAATCTTCGTGGTGCTTATGTATCACTGCTGAGATATAGTTGTTGCAATGTACCTTTCTTTAGGTACGTTTATTGTTAAATTGTGCAATCTTTCATAAAAATTAGATTTCCTCAGAGATTTGAAGTATACTTTTAGTAACGTATTTCACTCCACACTGTGCTATGCACAGCTCTTATGTATATCTTAATTTTGCAATAAACTGTAATGCTTTTTCTTCACTAAAACAGGAAGATAATTCTGGGAAAAATATCTGATATGTACAAACACCAGCAGAAATGGTTTAATAGCAGTGTTTTTCCCTTGTTGCTTGTGTTTAAAATAAAAACTTAGTATTAATTACACTTAAGCTGACTCCAGGATTATATTCTAAAAGAATTTTAAGGACTAACAGAAAAAAAAGTCCTTTCTAATAGCCTGGGAAAGTAAAGTAAATGCAGGTGATTGAGTGATCATATTTCACCAATTCTTTGAAAACTATTGAATATTGTACTATGAAGAAAACTGTAATGTCTAAAGAGAATTTTGAATGAAATATGAACATTCAATTTTGTGTGCAAACAAATGAACCTGCGATACTCTAAATTACATAATCTACACGTTCTTACCTTTCTGCTTGTTCATTGAAGGTCATTGATTCACAAGGGGGATAAAATCAGGTGGTTACATGCCGCAATATTTCATGCTGTTTATTTGTTTAATTTTAACTGAGAAATCCAATAAAAAATTTATAAAGTTTCATTAATGAGAGCAGGCCATAAAGGGTACCTAGTTATAGTTGGATGTTCAAAAAGTTTCTGATTACTAAGCACACAGCTGTCTATCCTACTGTGCCTGCAGCAGATCTTGTTATCGCCTGTGCAGCATTTTGGCAGTATGTACAAAATCAGAGGCATCATCTTAGTTAAATTATCCATAACTGACATTGTGTTAACTACCAATTTTGTTTTCAGCAAGAGTAAAACTGGGACTTTAGTAGTAACTTTCTGTGGAGCTCTCAGAATGAGCTCCAGGCAGAATTACATTAATTGATTATATATTTTGTTTCTAGTTAATATGAAGTGTGTATTATACCCAGACACTATGCTTCGTCTTTGACTTGTGCTTCTCTGTGGTCTTGCTCTATGCGTTGCATTTATCTCATGTACTTGTCTTTCAAATTGCATGAAATGAGTAGTGAAATTTTAATGGGATAGAGTGAAAACTCGTCTTAGTAAGAATTTTAAAAAGGTATGTGTTTTTAAAAGGTGCAGTTTTGGGTGGGTACAAGATGTGCAACATCTTGCTAATGCGTAAGACTATTCTCAACCGTCTCCTGTCTGCAAAATTGTCCCCTTTGGTTAGCTGTTTCTAAATGTAGCCATCTTTTCAATGCTATTGCTTATGCCAGGGACTTGAGTGGTCTCTGACTATTTGCCAGGTCTGCCTTTCATCTGAGGTGCTTTCTATCAAATACAGTTGTGTGAAGTCCAGTAATATTTCAGTTGTTAATTTAACTGAAGTCCTGTGGAGACAAAATTGCCATTTAACGGGCAGATGCTCTAGATAGTCTCTTTTCTTAGTCCCAAGTTCTGAAGCATGTCTTAAAAAGTTACCCTGACAGGTTCTAAGAATCTGGATAGTGTTTATCTTTCTTGAAGATGAAAGATCACTTTGTACTTGTATTGTTTTAGACGGGGGGGTGGGGGGGGTGGTTGTAGTTTTGTTTACTTCTATCATTTGCTACAGGCCAGTGTTGAGGCAGGATGTTGTGCCTAGATGATATAGATTGTGATCTGTGTTGTGATCTGGATTAGTAAAACAGTTACCATATTGACACTATTAAGAAGGTATACTCTGTGTGCCATGCATCATATTTTTCCCATCAGATTTCTATCAAGTTTTGTATCATTTTGTATTGTTCCTGTCAGTTGTCAGTTTTAGGTGTCTCTAAGCCTGAGTTTGGAAGGTGTTGATCAAAATATTCATGCAAGAACCTAAGCAGATAATTTACAGCATTTTATTACAACTGATACCAATCAAGATCACAATAATACGCAAGCCCCTTCATAAACAAAATGGACAGAAGGTTAATTTTGTAAATAGGAATGTTTGTTGCGAGTGAATCAATATTTTTAAACGTGAATAGCTTCATATTGTCTTAAGCCATATGAACTTAATTGTATATTGTGTCTGTACGATACATTGCCATGATAAACAGCTTAGTCTTCAAGAGAATTTTTTCTCAAGTTAGGTCACAAACCAACAGTCTGACTTTTGAAAATGTGCCAAATTCAAAGAATAAATGTCATCTCTGATGTGATAGTTAAGGTCTGTCATGAAGCAGAAACCTGTAAGTAGTGATTCAGTTCTGTGTTTTCTTTTCATTCTCCAAACAGCCTCTGTTTCTAGTGGCAGATTTAATGGTATGATTTACAGCTCTAAAAGACCTTTATCAGGGCCAGAAAAATGACAAACAATAAATATATGGAGCATTATGTTAACAGCCACCACACAATACCTTGTCAGTTACAGCTTGATAGTGATACATTTTAATTTTGTCTTTCATAAAAAATCTTGGCATGTATGCCTCATTTGAACACAGACTTGGAGTCAAGTGTGTCATCCAACCATGCAGTTTATCACCCTCTATATTTTTTGTCCTTTTCACTTAATGTCATCTCTATGGCAACAGACATCGCCCTGGAAATAATTTTCAAAACAGCTTATTTGTTTGAGGGGGACTGAGTGAAGTTCAAAGATGTTTGGTTTAGAGGAGCAGGTTTAGTTTGTGTTTAGTAATAATTCTGAGGAGTTTCATGTAAGCAGTACCAAACTGGATACAGAGAGAAGGAGGTTAGGAAGATATCCTTGCTAATATGCTTGATGTTTTTGTGTGCTGCAGAAACTAATACTAAGAAGAACCTTTGACCTTTGAACTTCCATTTACCCCAAAATAGATACCCCTCTGAATACCCTAACATATGGGACCTTTATGGGCAGAACCGGGAGCCATTGCAATTGTCCTTGCAGAGTGTTACAAGAGCTACAGCTTACCTCAGAAAGGAACAGACTTCAATCCTTCTGGAATTCTGCCCATGGTCCCTGATCAGAAGTCCACTAAGAGCTAAACACAGAGGAAGGATTTACAGTTTGGTCCATTTGACTTAGGAATGTGGTTAGGGTTTGACTCCGTTGGTGTTACTTATTTTGATTGGTATGGATCTAAATGTGTATTTTGGTAGAAATCATCAATACAAGTAATAGCAAAATTGAATCTTTCATGGACAGCATCTGTTTGAATCTGCCAGTGGTCATATATAGATGTCATGAGTTAAAATTCTAGCTAGATGATCCTAACAGTGTTTATTTTTTTACATAGATATATAGTACATGTTGCAGTCGTATTGGTCTTTTAAATACTATGAATATTTAAGTGGGTGAATCCTGCAAATAGCATCTGCAAATGTTCAGTACCTACAAAGATTTAGAGGCCAAGGTGTTTTCAGAAAACAAAATGCAGAATATTTTGAAAGGAACAGTGGGTTTTAGAAATTAGTAAGTAAAAGGCAACATGTAACCAGCAGATAAATAAGTCATGATAATTCATATAATACTTGCTGAACTTCACAACTTTCTTCTACAGTAACAGTGGTTTTTAGCAGACAAGGGTTGTACCAAGTTATGCCAAATTTGGTGAATTAGATGATAGTGGTCTGCTTGTGGCAAGTACAATGCCTGTTTGGGGAAGGGCTGTGAGACTCAGCTGCTGCTGGGAAGCTGGGGTTCCTCTGGTCCCATGGCCAGGCCATGCAGGTGGTACACCCACACAGCGCTGCAGCACACCATGGGCTTGTCCCCTGCTTGCAACAGTTGTACTAGGAGATGTATTGGAGAAGAGATCTTTGCTCTGCAGGTGCATAGTTCTAGCTCATAGGAGCGACCAATGAGCCACATAGATATCTACATTTTGTAGAGAACAGAATTTCATGAACTGTTCCAAGTTGCAGATCAAGTTGGTGGTAAGGGTGAAGAGGACTTCATGCTTTTAAGTACTCTTCTTCCTAAAAGCTTCCTGCTTTAAGTAGGAGTCTAAGACAATTTTAAGGACAGATGAATAGGTTCTTAGCTGTGAATTCTGCTTTGTTTCTCATCTTCTTTAGTGTACTGCTGTGAAGCAAAGATAATTAGGCATATAAAACTTGGGGGTTTTGCTGGTGTTTGGTTTTTTTTTGTTTTTTTTTTTTTTTCTTTTTAACATAAGAGGTAATTTTGCTAGTGTAAGACTCTTGGTTTAGACTATATCCCAACTCTGCACGTAGAAATATTTGTGATTTTTAGTTGAGTTCTATGAAACAGCAGATGAATAATTATATTACTTTTTATTACTGGTTTATTAAACACTTTGTTCACTTCAAGGTAAATTACACTGTTTCCTCTCAGGGTTCTCTAAATTGTGTGACAAGTTTGGTTGCATATATGATTTTTACTATTTTAAGGGACAGGCTAATTTATTTGTAAAACCTCTTTAAAGAAGGAAATTCCATCTTAAGCATAGGGTGGTTTTCTATTCACTTTAAGTAAAATGTTCGTGAGCATACAACAGTTTTCCTTTATGTTTAGCAGTTATGGAAAAGCCGTAATTTTTTAAAATCCTTTTTCTTTCACTGTGATCCTTTGCAGCTCATGGGGCAGTCCAATGTGAGCAATGTTTGCAATCTGCAATTTAACATTGAAGTCTTGTAAAGTATCAGATGTGCATAATCATGGTTATGAGCACCTGAAGTAACCATTAAATCAGCCCCCAAACTTCTAAGTGTTGTAGTTAAAAAAAGTCACCCCCCCCCCAAAAAAAAAAAATCCTGAAAAATTTCATTATCAATAGCTATTTACAGGCTTTAATAAATAATTAAATAAAAATTTAAAAAACCTAACAGGTCCCCATGCATATATTTGTTTCATTGATGTTCTGCACTGGAAAAGATGCAGAAGAAAAGATGGTCTTCAAAACTCATTCTTAGTGATGCTGCTCAAAGATTTAGAGGAAGGGAGTCTGTAATTCTCCTTTCAGTACCAAGCAGGTAAGTGCTCAGAAATGCACACACACATTTCCATTCTTAGCACCTGGTAAAAGGGAACTTTCCTTCAAACCATACAGTGTATGAATTCAGGAAAACAGCAGATGAAAGAAATTATAGCAACTTTCCACATCATCTGGGTTGATGGCTGTTACCACTAGCAGCTTGCTGTGGAGAACTGTTGCAAGAAGGGGATTATATGGAAAATGGACCAGTGAAAGATATGGGATAAAAAGCAACCCCAAGGGAAGACCTCCTTTTTGGTATTTTGCCATTACATTAACTAATGGAGTTTAGTGGTTTCCTTCCTTCACCGTAAACAGACGCACACGCATAAACACACATGTATATTCAGACTTCTAAAAGAGGGGGAGGAGAAGTAACAGTTTTCTTTGCAATAATTTATAGCACATGGTAAAAAAATATTGTTTGTTATAGCTCATGGGCTTATGATGTTTAAATTAAAATAGATTTTCCTAAATAAAAATAGTCTTTATGACATATGGCTATTAAAATGGTACCATTCTGTTTCTTGGCATTGTTAAAAAGTAATGTTTTTTAAATGTTTTATACCACCTTGGCTTTTTGGCTGGCATTCAACAGAAATGAAACTTGCCATTCAGAAATTAAAAAAAAAAAAAAGCAGCATAGATAATAGGGTATCTCCATAGCCCAATTACAGCTTCTCAGTATTTCCATTTTGAGGATTTTTCTACATCCTTTATAATTTCTTAGAAGCTTTTATTTTTTTAAATTTTCCTTTGCATAAAAATTTTAAATCAATACTTTAAAAAAAAAGGAAAATCAGTGAAGAACAGCTAGTTGTGAAATGATGGCAAGGAATGTTCTTGATGATGTCAACTCTTGTTAAAATTGAGCAGATTGTTTCCACAGCAAACATCTAACAAAGCAGAAATCCAGGTGCTTTCCTACTTTCCACTCACCTCTCCTTTTTTACTTCTAAGTTTGGTTTAATTTTCCCCTGAAAAATTAATTATTTCTTCATTAATTTGGAGAATACAAAAGACATGGATAGGTACTCTAACCTTGCTACACACTTGAGAGGAATATAGTAAATAAAAATAATTCTGTAAGTTTTTGTGTCCCTGTAAACAACAGTATGTGCTATAAAAGTACAATAAATAATGAATATAACCTCTTTCAATGTTCTCAGGGCCAGAGGTTCAGAAGGGCTGAATATCTGAAGTTCCTGCTGATTTTAACAAGTGTCAAATGCAAAGTGTTTCTGTTAAACAGATGCAGCTTTTAAATTTTGGTATGAATCCATTTTTTTCTGTTCAATTTATTTTCTCTTTATAAGCAGAGTATTAAACACAATAATTGATTTTATAGATTTATTTGAATGATGAGAAGATACTTCATCTTACATTTTATATGCAATGTGCACATAGACAAAATTTTAATGCTTTGCAGGTCTTAGCTTTACTAACAGTAAAATTGAAACTGTACAGCAAAAAAAGAGCTGGTATGTTTTTAATAAAAATTTTTGAAGTTTGCATTTATGATGCTGGGGCACAACTAAGGACTCTAGCTAGACACTGTAATGCTTGTGAAATGTTCTGTTATTAGAATAAGGCAGAAAAAAGAATGGATGTTAGGATTCCCAAGTAGTCATTAATCCTCTCTCATCTGACTAATCGAAGAACACCACCTCCTTTCCTGATAAAACTTTATCAGTGCAGGAGTGCTGAACCAGTAGTTTACAATGCATTCACCTCTCAAATTAGAAACCATACCTGGGCTCACCTTTTTTTAGTATAGTATTCTAAATCAACTGAAAACAGTTCAGGTGACCTAAAGCTTTGCATTACAGGGGAGCTTTTTTGGATCATGTTTTCTTCCCAGAAGTCTTCTGTGTGAGAGGTAGGTGCCACAGAACAAAGCTCAGAGACAGAGAAGTTGTTACTTTCTGTCTTTATTCAGACAGATGGAAGCTCAGGTAAAGGAACAGACTGAGATGTTGGCCAACTACAGCCTTGGGAAAACCCTCTGTCTTGATCTGACAGGTAAGTATTAGAGTTTCTCAGGCACAGATTTGGCAGGCATATTGGCCTATATAAAATCTAATGTTCATTCAAATGGATTTATAGTGAATTTTTACTCTGCACCTGCCTTTCCGGTTCTTCAACGTGGGAAACCATTTTGAGAACTTAAAGCAGGTTGGTCCTGAAAGCTAATTATTTGCATGCTGCCCTGAGCATTGTAATTAGAGTTTGTTATAGACAGGTGATTTTGAAGACTAATCCCAACAACTGCCTCTGGCGAATTTTCATTGAGTCTTTGATATCTTCTTGAAGTGTGAGTGCAAACAGATCTATTCTTCAGTTTTGCAACAGCAGAACCTGATGACTACATTTTGCCTAAGCAGAAAGCAATGCAGCAAAACTGTACCAGTAAAAGGGAAGCTGGGATACGGCCATGCTGAAAAGGTAGACTGAAGTGTTTGGACAATGGTGAAAACTGCAAAGGTGAAACTCTCAGCACGTACTTTTAAATTTCTTTTTTCATGAGAATAAACAGTCTTTGAGACAGACTGCTTTGTGCACTGTATGAAAACATACAGAAGGGATGCTAAACTTTAACAATGCTAGATAATAACCTGACAGAGAGGAGAGAAAATGGGACGAAATAAACTGGATGGGCCTCAGAATTATTTCCCCTTTTCCAGGGGAAATAATGTTCTGAACCAACAAGAACTGTTGATGAGGAATTTAGAAAAATTAAAAAGTTTGGAATCTTGCTGGTAAACTGAGAAACCTGCAAAACCAATTTCTACTTTTACTGCTTTCTTTAATAATCTCTCCCTTTTTTTAAGCTACTTAGGACATATATTTTGTACAAATGTCATTTGAATGGATTTCATATTTTGAAATTTGGTTACTTTTGATATTCCATAATTTTTAAAAGCTGCTTAGGTTCACTGGAGAAGATATATTTGAAGTGAGATGAGTCTGTTATATAAAAAAACAGAGAAGAGGGAGGTACATGGTGTTTTTTTAAGTGACTACAAACATACCCTAACATAAAACAGTTTACGTTGTAGGTTAAAAAAAAGTGGCTAGTCACACAAGAAAATAAGATTTTATGATAAGATTTTCACTTAAAAGCAAACAGTATTCTTAAAATTAACATAATTTTGTAGGGAAAATTGTACAGAGCATACATTGTATTTTAGAACTCTTAATTGTAGAACTTTTTTTTTTATTTCAACCTCTTGATTCCTGTAGGAACTATTTTCATACACAATCACAGTCAGCTGGAAGTAAGCACAGCTTTTTAAATAGTATGTGTCTCGGGTCAAGATATTAAAGTAGTTAGCTGTGGTTTTAATCACAATGAGCTTGAATCATTGTTTATTATGTTGTTATGTTAATAATTTTGTTCCTGTAAAAAAGTAGCCTATATTTCCATGAAATAGCGCTAAGTAGTTACCATTTTTCCTTCATTGAAAAATGATAGCTTCCTTGAAGAGATGGTATGCATCAGGGATACCAATAGGAAGGAAAATGTTATTTTGGCTCTAGTTCAGTTTACATAGATATACTGTAAAAATCAAGAACTTTAGTCTTTTTTAACAGGAAAAAAAAACCCAACTTTTTTTTTAAATGTTTTTGAAGTAAATAATTCTTTGTTAATTAGGTATAGTTTAAAATTAGTTACTAATATTGGGCTTGTATACAAACTTCTGCTTCTTTTTAATTCTCATAGTATTATACCATCATAGCCTACTGATGAAAATTACTTTATTGGTAAAAACATCCCATGCAGCTAATGTTGCTTGTATATATATTAATGCAGGTATTAAGCTCTGTTAAAGGAACAAAACAGAAATAATAACAAATTGTTCTATTAATGCCTTAAACCTCCAAAAGTATTAGGATTAAAAATTCAGTCAGGTGAAAAGGCTAATCAAACATTCCTATATAAAAGACCAGACCCCAGCTTAGGGTTTGGTTGTTTTGGTTTTTTTTTTTTTTTCCAGACATATGCATAATATGTTTGCAAGTCCTAAATTATAATGTTGTAAAATAATTTTTCAAATATTTTGTATGTCAAAGTCAGTTTGTGCCTTAATTCAT
Organism: Pelecanus crispus; assembly: GCF_030463565.1. NCBI lineage: Eukaryota > Metazoa > Chordata > Aves > Pelecaniformes > Pelecanidae > Pelecanus > Pelecanus crispus. The sequence goes on from NC_134650.1 coordinate 31,406,892, forward strand.
AACCAACCTGGATTAGTTTATAACATCTATGTTAGTGATTCTGTTTGTATTTTACAGCTAAGAACCTGGTTGTGGTCATATAATTAAGGACACCACTGTATTATAGGTGGAAACTGGGGTTTTAATAAAGAACTGTACTTGCATGTCTGCTTTTACAAAAAAAAAATTTAGCATGTTGAGAGAGATTATAACTTAATTAATAGGTAGCTTACAAGATTTCTGTTTCACAGAATGTTCTTTACTTGCTTCTAGCATGTGATGTGTGCATACTCATTCTCTGTGTGTGCACATATAAAAGTAGTCTCGGCATAAAAAAGAACATACAGAAATTTCTATAGAACAAGCTGTAGGGATTTTGTTGTGTGTATGAACAGCAACTCTTCTTTACAAAGCTTAAATAAAAACATGCATTTATGTAGATTTAAATCATAGGAACAGATTTACACTAATGTCTTAATTCTCCTCTAAGTCAAAGCTGCTTTGAACCGCTTTACTTCCTACTATTCCTGTAACTGAATTATTAAAACAATTTACCTCCCACTATACCCAGTGAGGAGCACTCCTGTGCTTAATGCACATGGTGGTGGCACAGATAGTACAACTAGTGAGGAAAGGGTGTGATGAGATCCTCCCTGCGTCTCAATCACGGTGGCCTGCTGTAATGGTACCATGATTGATGGCTTCTCTACCATACACTGGGAACTAGCCCAGATTTGTGGGCAAAGTAGTGAACAAAGGGCATCTTTGTACACTTTTTTTTCCTTTCTTGTTGAGCCTTGTTTCACTTTTCCTTGTGTAGTGACTGGGCCTAGAAATAGCTGGACAGATTTAGATGAAACAAAGTCTTTAATTTAGATAGAATCATCCTGGATTTTTTTTCTGTGTCTCATAATAAAATCAAAGCTAAAATCCACACCATCTTTTGGAGCTGGGGGGAAAAAAGGCAAAGCATTCTCTCAACTCAATTGTTTGAGCTCCCCCTGGATTTTGCTCAGCAGTAATACTTCTGAAATATTGTGCAAGAATTTAGTTCATCTTTAAATTGTCTTCTGACAATCCTGAACATGGTAATTCAGCAAACTACTTGATAAAAGACCATGAATAAATTGCTCCCGTGACCATTTTTTTCTTTTGTTTATTTCTGTCTGCAAAACAAAACCTAGAAAATTGCATCAGAATATCATTTCATAATGTAGTGTACTGGTGGTAACCTTCCTGTTTGTTTTGTGGTTTTCATTGTTTAATTCACTGCAGTGAAACATCATTAACCTAAAGATTTGGGATCCTATGAGTGTTTGGACTTGTGGAAGTTTCTGTCATTGCAGTGTGACTATTAATGGTGGAAGTTTGGAATATGTTTCAGGTAAACAAGCAGGTTCTCTCACTGTCTTTTAAGTGTTTTGATATAAAACAAAGTAAACCAAAGTGTGAAACAGCAGATGCAGTAACAGATTTGTATTCAGCGATCAAAGTTTTTCACTGAAGGGAGTTCCAGAATAGTATGGTTACATTATATTTCTCATGCCAATGTCATAGCAAATTCCTCCAGCAACAGTGGAAGAGGAAAAAAATTGCTCATTGTCAACATATCCATAGGATTTGTTTTAGCAGCCTCTGCGTAGTATGAAAGAAATAACATAGAGTTCTGAGTAAGCAAGCTTAGGTCTGGAGACCAACTGCAGTATACTATGGCAGTATCTTTTTCTTGGGGATAAAAGCACATGCATTGTGGTTTATACTGCTTCTCATATTCAGGCTAGCTCAAGTATCTCTGCTCAGTCCTGTCTTGTACTTGATAGACATAACCGTTCCAAGGAAATGTAGAGCTACTCTAAATACTTGGGTAGTTTATGATCATAGGGATCTAGATCCTAGTTTGGAAGTACTTTTTAATGGTTTGAAGGACTTCTGACAGTCACTGGGATTTACTTCAAAGTAAATAAGCTGTTTTGCAAAGTTGGTAAATCAGAATTCAGATTAGAAGGTGAAATACTTCTTATTGTTCTCCATGGAAGAGGAAGGGCAAAATAATTTCAAAGCATAATTCTATTCTACTTTTTTCACTGTTGCCAAGTTTTACTAACAACATAACCAGCAGGGCTCTTTAATCATGGTATTGCTGTCTATGGTAAAGTCCCAGGAGACTGCTGAACACAGGCTGTCTGGCTGCTTTCTGCTCTTTATTTAGAGCATATTCGTGTATGATTATTTTGCAGTGACTGTCACCTAATTTGAGGTTCAGAAAGGAAAATTCTTTTCAGCACTGAAATATTAATAGTGCAGCAACGACTGTAACTCAACTTGCAAGCGTTTCCTGCTTTTTCTTGGATTTTTCTGAATGCATCATACATAGAGGAGAAAATCACAGTATCTTTAAATGTCTTTCTAACCTTATACTTTCCTATATTCACTCCTGCTAGATGTTTCCTAACCTACCTTAGAACTGTAAATTTAGCAAGTCAGAATTGTGAAAAAAATATTAGTAATTACACTCTGTCTTGCATTTCTTTTGCATTTCCTCCACCTTCATTTTTTGGTGTAATATGAACTTTCAGATGAGGGTAGTAGGTTATGATTCAGTTTGTTTCACTATGTTTTTACAAGTACATTAACAACAAAAAGAGAGCCAAGGAGAATCTCCATCCTTTGCTGGATGTTGGGGGGCAACATTGTCACCAAGGATGAGGAAAAGGCTGAGGTACATAATGCCTTCTTTGCCTCTGCCTTTAATAGCCAGACCAGTTATCCCCAGGGTATTCAGCCCCCTGAGCTGCAAGACAGGGACGGGGAGCAGAAAGAAGCCCCCATCATCCAGAAGGAAGCAGTTAATGACCTGTTATGCCACCTGGATGCTCACAAGTCTATAGGGCTGGATGGGATCCACCCAAGAGTATTGGGGGAGCTGACAGACAAGCTTTCCAAGCCACTTTCCATCATCTATCAGCAGTCCTGGTTAACAGGGGAGGTCCCTGATGACTGGAGGCTTGCAAGTGTGATGCCCATCTACAAGAAGGGCTGGAAGGAGGATCCAGGAAACTACAGGCCTATCAGCCTGACCTTGGTGCTGGGAATTATGGATTATATATATTATATGATTATGGAGCGGTTCATCCTGAGTGCACTCAACAGGCATGTGCAGGTCAACCAGGGGATCAGGCCCAGCCAGCACGGGTTCATGAAAGGCAGGTCCTGCTTGACCAACCTGATCTCCTTCTATGACCTGGTGACCCGCCTAGTGGATGAGGGAAAGGCTGTGGATCTCATCTACCTGGACTTTAGCAAAGCCTTTGACACGGTCTCCTATAGCATTCTCCTAAATAAGCTGGTGGCTCATGGCTTGGACGGGCGTACTCGTCGCTGGGTAAAAAAACTGGCTGGGTGGCGGAGCCCAGAGAGTTGTGGTGAATGGAGTTAAGTCCAGTTGGTGACTGGTCACGAGCGGTGTTCCCCAGGTCTCCTGTTTTGGGGCCAGTCTTGTTTAATATCTTTATCGATGATCTAGATGAGGGGATTGAGTGCACCCTCAGTAAGTTTGCAGATGACACCAAGTTGGGTGGGAGTGTCGATCTGCTTGAGGGTAGGATGGGCCTGCAGAGGGATCTGGACAGGCTGGATCAATGGGCCAAGGCCAGCTGTATGAGGTTTAACAAGGCCAAGTGCCGGGTCCTGCACTTGGGTCACAACAACCCCATGCAACACTACAGGCTTGGGGAAGAGTGGCTGGGAAGCTGCCTGGCTGGAATGGACCTGGGGGTGTTGGTAGACAGCCAGCTGAACATGAGCCAGCAGTGTGCTCAGGTGGCCAAGAAGGCCAACAGCATCCTGGCTTGTATCAGGAATAGTGTGGCCAGCAGGAGCAGGGAGGTGATTATGCCCCTGTACTCAGCACTGTTAAGGCCGCACCTTGAATACTGCGTCCAGTTTTGGGCCCCTCAGTACAAGAAGGACATTGAGATGCTGGAGCATGATGGAAAACAGTAATGTAACTGCATATATCAGGATTAGCTCAGTTGGTTAGAACATGGTGCTAATAACGCCAAGTTCACAGGTTCAATCCCTGCTTACTGCAGGGGGGTTGGGCTCGATGATCTCTCAAGGTCCCTTCCAACCCAAAGCATTCTATGATTCTATGATTCTATGTTCAGAGAAGGGCAACAACGCTGGTGAAGGGTCTAGAGCACAAGTCTTATGAGGAGCGGCTGAGGGAACTGGGATTGTTTAGCCTGGAGAAGAGGAGGCTGAGGGGAGACCTTGTCGCTCTCTACAGCTACCTGAAAGGAGGTTGTAGTGAGGTGGGTGTTGGTCTCTTCTCCCAATTAACAAGCAATAGGACGAGAGGAGATGGCATCAAGCTGCGCCAGGGGAGGTTTAGGTTGGATATTAGGAAAAATTTCTTCACGGAGAGGGTAGTCAAGCATTGGAACAGGCTGCCCAGAGAGGTGGTGGAATCACCATCCCTGGAAGTGTTCAAAAAACGTGTAGATGTGGCACTCTGGGACATGGTTTAGTGGGCATGGTGGTGTTGGGTTGATGATTGGACTGATGAGCTTAAAGATCCTTTCCGACCTTAATGACTCCTAGTTTTCACTTTCATTAAAAAATAATCCAGCCCCCAAGCCAGGAAACATGAAATTGCTACTCTGTCCTTACTTGGTTTAGTGGTGGAGTTGGTAGTGTTAGGTTAATGGTTGGACTTGATGATTTTAAAGGTCTTTTCCAACCTAAATGATTCTATAATTCTATGATATGTTCTAAAATTCTATGGACTCAGATGCTCCTAGGAGTTGCAACAGGTACTTGCCCATCTGGATGCATACTTGTGGTGGACTTTTAGTTACTAGTATGAAAAAAATATTTCATGTGCATAGATTTTTTTTTTCAATCACTGTTTTGTTCCATGCAGCCGTAATTTTCCACCATAACATTTAGCTCTGTACTATATGTCCTTTTTGCTGGATAATCTACGTGATCTACATGAAATGTCTTTTCCTGTCCTAGGCTCAGCAAAATTCAGACCCAAAACAGAAATTTTGAGGCAGGCTCTACTGAGATGAATTTTTATGTCTCTATTCACTTTTGAAATTTGCTGAAAGACATCACCTTAGAATCTTACCCACAGAAACCTGCATAACTGATGGAATTATGCTGCACAGAAAGGTAATGGGCACATATCAATTTGTTGAGTCATCAGTGCTGCTCTTTTTCAGGGGAGGCAAATGTCATGTTTCTTTAAACGTGCATTTCTTAAAACACAGTAGTTCTTTTGGGGAGTTCTGGTGGGCCTTGAACAGAGATGAGTTCCTGCTCTTTTAAGTACGTTTGCAGAGAAAAGAGTAGAGAATACAAAGGACACCGTAGTTTAGTAATTTGGTTGAACATCTGCTATATAAATGATAATGAAGCCAAATAATTTTTCCGGTTAATTCGATATGACATTGAAAAGAGTCTCAGAGAGCAGAACACACTATCAGTGTGTCTTTTTTCATGGTGGTAGATCCTTTACAGCTCAACATAGTTAACCTTTTATGTGCCTACTTCCTTCCTCTAGGAGGATGAAGAATATAAGAAGAAAAGTGTTTAGGTTTTACAAATACAGGGGTGAGGGGAGACAGGACTGATGGTTTTTTTATTTAGATATTCTTTGGAATCACAGATATATGAAAAGGAAACCTAGTAAGAAATGAAATTGTCTGAAAACCCTCATGTATATGTTATATATATAAGTTCTTATTCTCTGCCCTTTAATTCCATTTGTAATACTATAGCACTTCGTTGGAAGGCAGCTTTTGTTCTATGAAGAAAGTTAGATGCTGCTGAAAAGAGCCTATGGGTATTTAATAAACCTTCGCTATGAATTAAAATTACACCTTGAGATAAAATATTCATTGCTTTTTAGTTATGATTTCAATTTACATAAATTGTTGTCTCTTCAGGAAACATTGTCACGTTCAGACTACTGTCTGTGCCACCTTCTGAGTATATTATTAACATGCTGAGTGGAGCTACACATGTGTTCCATGAACTGAAGTTTGCTTTGAAATACCTGTAATTAACCCATTCAAGTTTCACTACTCTGTGTATTACTGAAATTTAAAAAATAGAGATTTATTTTGGTTTTAGATGATTCATCAGTCTCTCCCCTTTCAACCCCAGATGTCTAAATTTCAGGTTTTTTGAAAAGCTCCAGAATGCAAACTGGCATAAACAGAGTAGGCCAAGAGTTAATGTATAATGCTGCCAATGCTTCTAGTGGGACAGCAATTGTAGCCCTCTTTCTGATAAGTGTGCCGTTAACAGTTTGTTCCTGCCCTGATTTGCAAGAAAGGAAGAAAAAGTGGGGGAGAAAATTTCAACCACCTCAAATACTATAGTTCTTCTGAAGAATATATCTGAAAATCCCATTTATCTTTCTGAGGAGCTCAAGTGGAGGAAACAAAGGTATTCCTTCTTCCATTCCTTAGTTGAAATAGTTAATTGTAACATTAAGGATCCAATCCTGCTGATATTAAGAAAACGCCTAATTTCTCCATGCAAATAATTAATGCTCACTGTGAAGTTTGTCACCTTCCTGGACATAAACCATCAAGGATATACAAAAAATGTCTTTTCTTCATAGGCAGAGGCAATCCACCTTACTGCGTTTGATAGGAAGTTTCCACATAATGGTATTTTGTCGGTGAATATAGTAGTTTGTTGTAAGCTGATTTCTCATGTTTCTCATTTTTTGACCCATTTCAGTATTTTAATAATTAAACAAATATAATTCCTTTTTATCTTTCCTTATCATTCCAACTAGAGTGTAATGATGATATTGTTCTATAGATCTCAAAAGAGTATCAATGCTTCTGTGATTAGGAGATTACGGTGCTGAAGATTAGATACATGCAGAGAGTATCCTCAGTAGACATCTGTGACCACTGCATTTGCTCATGTGCTCAAAATTCAGGCATTAAAAAGAATTCTCTTTCACTGTTAGATTTAAAATCTGTTGTGTTGCTTTGGACTGAAATGCAACAAAAATATATTTGATCTGCCTGTTAATTTCTGACTAATGTTTTTGAATGGCAATTGACAGCTGGAAATTTTACTTCTTTTTCTTCGTAGAAATATGCTGTGGAAATCTGAAGAGTATTTTTTTATTAATTTATGAATTATGTTTTATAGGATTTTCTTCTTTGCATCTGCCAGTTTGTGAACTCTTTCAGATAAAGCGTTGTTTACCACCTCCTCTGTCTTTTGTTTCTGTGTTGAAATAATACCTTGAGGAGCTTACAGAAAAAACTTTTACACCTGGCAGAATGAATTATTAACAATAATCCATGTATACATGGCACAATTGGACAAAGAGATGCTGCCATTTCGTGCAAAGCAATGATTAAATAACACATTGCTAAGCAATGCTACCATTATCACCTGATAAAGATGTCTGGAGATTCATAAAAAACAAGCAAACAGTTCTCTCCTAGCCTTTTGACTAAGAGAAGGGAAAGAATAACTGATGAGATCAGAATCAGAAAGCTGAAGTCTCTTTCTTCCAGACCAGGAGGGTATGCGGAAGGGACAAGGGCTCCTCAGTGATTCTGAGGGAAACTTGAGGAGTGCTGAAGACTGATGATAAATAACTGACTCAGGGAATTGATTTTGGCTTCAAACATTTATTCACATTCTGTGTGTTGTGCTAGCTAGAAAGAGTGGTGAAATCTTTAAACCTGATTTTATATTGCTTCCAAGTGTCCAAAGGAAAAAAAAAAAAAAGCTTGTTTTCCTTAGGAGAGGGTTGTGAAGGATTGTCTTTATTTTTGGAGGCTGAGATAGTCTATTTCTGTGACATGGCAATAACAAGAGAGACTTTATGGTCAGCATGTAAACTGATGAGGCCAAGGAAAAAGGGATTTGATTGTGATCTTTGCTGATTAGGATGAGAGAGATCTAAATTTTGGGACCCAGTCACAACAGGGATATTAGTATTTGGGCTGTGGAAGAAATGCAGAAGTAGTAATGGTTTCTTAATATCACTGACACCTGTTTTGGAGAGTCCTTTTATGATTTTTCTTGCCTAGAAGACTATGGCGATATTTTTTCATGTGACTTTGTCTCCATAAGCACTAAATTCTTCATCAAAGGCGGTACACAGTCTCCTTAAATAACTGTAACTCAGAGTGTCCTTAAATACTGTAACTCAGTCTGGAATCAAACCACCAGCTCTTGGGGTAGACAAAGTTGCTGGCCAGAGGCAGGCATTGCAATATGTAATAAGTTAGTGTGCAATTGAAGGTGGTGTTTGAGGCTCAGAGCCTTGATTCACTGTTTTCCAGCATCTGAGCAAAGCCAATCTCAGCTGGACGTTTATGTTTTGATGGTTTTAGAAAATGCCACCCCAAACTGTCCACTCCCATCTTCTGCTTGAGATTACTCAAATCTCAAGGTGTGAAGGAAATGAAAAGTGTGAAGGCAGGAAGCAAATGTATACAGGTTTAAACCACCATTTTTTGTTTACACCAATGCAGTTTGTATGCTGGGAAACATATATTTGTTTCTACAGTCCGTACCACAGGCCAGAGGTAGGCTGTGTAGCTGGGCTGGTAAATTCAAAAGCATCCAGCAGAGCTTACTAGAACTCACCTAACAACGCTGTTTGAGAAATGAAGACATCTCCTTTTGCAGCGAGTGGCATATTTCTCATATTGCACAATACAGCTGAGCAGAGAAGTTTCTTGCTGGCTCAAAACAGTAATTTAAGGTTGTGCATTGTCATGCTATGGTTCTCTACTGGTACATCCTCAAAGAGCTACACTGTGTGAACTTGCTGGCTTTTGTGGCCAGTAGCTTTGGCATCTGTGTTATCACACATAGTTTAATATAAAGAATGTACTGGAGATTTAACTGCTGATAGAAACAGAGAAGCAAAGATCCTTCTTAGATGCCTGTAGGAGGAAGCATAAGAGATATTTTTATGATGCCTCTCATCACCACTATACTAGGGTCTTAGCAAAAGCATGAAATTATTTCTTTTAAAATATTGTTTAATTCTATTTCCATTGAACCTTTTATCACATAATTTCTGCTATTCCTCTTATTATTGCATTTACATTCCTTTAGATTCCAGTACAATTCTAGAATATCTAACAGCCAGTCAATGTTGATCACGTTGTCATAAAATAGGATTTGAGCCATTAGCTCATTGTTTGTCAGCACAATATATTGCTATTCATAGCAGCTTATAGATACATATAGTAAATTTCAGCTTTACGTGTTGGCTGCAAGTTGATTCTTAAAGATAAGGACATTTGGTACTGCGTGCCTCAAGGCAATACCTTTTTAAGTTGGCTGACCCCTGAGAAGATGAGCAAGTGTGATCATTGTGAATTCCTTTTATCACTGTCAGTTTAATGAATGTAGATGAAACCTTCATCATTGCTGACATTGAGTCTCAAGAGAGATGAATCTTAAGTCCATTTCAGATGACTACTCACAACTGTCCTTTGTCTAGACTCACTGCATCTGAAAATCATTGTACTGGTCTACAAGTCTTGCTGCTTGAAGAGAAAGTATTCTCTAATTTGTTATATTACAGAGACCATAGTGATAGGTTTTAAAAGGGTGCAGATTGTCAGTATATATAATTTTCATTAATGCCCTGTTAGACTAAATCATCAATATACCAGATAAAGTCACTATTTACTCACTCAATCAACAGAGTGAAAATATCAAAATGGAAGGATGAAAGAATTTCTAAAGGAACATATAGGACAGCAGGTGTGGGAGTAACAAACTCTAGTTACAGTGGTATTTAAAAAAAAACTGTAGAAAGCAGTAGTAACAATGTCATTAATTAAAATAGGGTGCAAATCACCAAGGAGATTTGATGTTTATTTTTACCTGTTTTTGTAGGCTGGTCTATTTTTTCAATAAATAAAATATCAAGTACAATTTTTTTTTAATTTTGTTTGTGATTTGATGGTATTCAGTCAGACCAAATTGTGCAACAAAGAAGTTAAACCCAGCAAGTCAGTGCTTTTAAACAATACAGTTTATTAATATGTTTCAAAGCAAAGTCAATATAATGTAGTGAAATTGTTCTCTGACAAAGAGGAGAAAGAGAATATAAGTGTATTTTAACTGCAAAGAAGTGCAAGCAAGAGAGACAGCTTGGTGGTTGGTAGATCCCATCCTGGTAATTCTTGTAGCTTTCAGGTTGGTGGTGGGTAGGTCCCATCCTGGCAATTCTCGCAGCTTTGTTTTGTTTCTTCAATCCCACAGGTCTGTCACTGTTCCGTTCTTCATACAGACAGGGAAGAATTGGACTAGGAATAGTTTTCCTAATTCTGCAGTATCCATGTCTTAATTCTGCTGAATGTCTTAAGACACACCTGGATGGGGGTTTCTATGCAGAAATAAAAGTGTACTTAAAACCACCTAAATATGCCTTCATATGTGTATATAAAATGTATGATTATAGGCAAAATTATTTACCTTAGTCTGCTGTGTTGATTATTATGTTGTTGTTCATTGGTGATGTGTTTAGGCCTGGAGCCTAGACGGTGACATCTGCAAGTCCTATTTCCTGCATTTACTGCTAAAGCTTAGAAAAAGAGACGTTGAGAAGATCTTAATTGCTTTACATGCACAGAGTTAGCAAAGGAGTTCAAACAGCAGAAGGATGTTTACTTATACATCAGAAATTACAGTAATATCACTTACTGTGGCTCTGTCCAGGGGTGTTTGGGGTTTTTTTTTTTTAGCTTTGTTTTGTTTGTAAATGGTATTTTGAAGCTATGTTAATTCATTATAAAAGGTCCCATAGTAAAAGCAATGCGTACATTGCTATCTATATTGAGACCTAGGTAAATCCATTGTACTAAATCTGACCTTTATTTGCATAAACGCAATCTGACTGAAGCCAATTTTGCAGTTTTACTGTGTTCCATGTTAGCTGATGTTCCTCCTAAATTCCAGTTTAATAAGGCATGTGATCATGGGATCTTACAAGCTTTCATTTGAGGAAAAACAAAGAGCAGTCTGATTGATGCATATGATTAGGAAGAGAGAGTTGTGACCTGAATGTACCCTGAGTATAGAAATATAGAGAGCAAACTAATAAAACAATTTATAACAGATTTCATAATTTTGGAGGTCTGATTAATTATTATTTTTTAAGTTGACTGTAGGATGTCTTTTGCATATCAGTTAAACAAAATTCCTGTGTAAACCACAGCTGTAGCTCTCTGGTTCAAGAAAAGAAGCAGCAGGCTGTGAACAAATAGGAAATTTAACCCATTTTTATTTTGTGTTGAAATACACCACAAAGAAAACTTTTATACAGAAGGGTTTGGGGACTTTTCTATGTGTTACTTACCAACTGTATATAAAAGTCCAGATTTTTCCAGCGGTTTGTTTTGAACTGGGCTATTAGAAATTCTTCAGTGGTATTACGTCTGCTTGTTTACTAAAGGTTTACTAAATTAGACAACATTTTGGGGCATGCCAGTTTAGGCCCAAGAGGTTTTTTCATTTGTGTTGGCTGGGTTTGTGCATATCAGTGGGATCTGGTCACAACTCTATGCACACAATGGGACATCCACATTTTGCAGGCACAGCTAGAATATGTTTCAAAGCATGTAAAAGCTAGGACAGCCCATTGACTAAAGCAAAGTAACAATGTTCTCATTGTTTGTTTCAAGTATACTTCTGAAAGAAATAATCTGTTGACATTAACAGGCTGAAGAATTTATAGTAAATCTCATAAAAAATCAGTAGCAGGTTTGGGCCAGTTTAGATTTTTCTGGGCAGGAGGGATGGTCTTGGGATGAATAATATATCTGAGAAAAGTGCCGAGCAAGAGGACTTCACAAATATTTATTTGGAAATATTTCTCTGGACCAAAAGAAGAAAATTAAGGGGGGGGGGGGGCGGGAGGAGGAGAGTAGTGTGGAATTGGAAGTTCCAGGAGAAACTCCTGAGTGCAAGCTGTAATTATCCTGACCAGCTTCAACTTTTCTGGATGCCTTGCAGGATGAGTTTTAGCTCATGTTTAAGCTCTAATGCTTAAAGACATTTTGAGTTAGTTCTGAGTTACTATTGCTACAACGAAAACAAGTGGTTCTTTAGTAGTATATTTGGAAAGCTGTATTTTCTGTAAGAGTTGATAGAAGAATATCCTCTGCTTTGAATTCTTAGTTTGCTTTTATTTTGTACTATGTTATCCACTTTGCTTTTTGAAATGTTGCAGTACATTTAGTTTAAATATGAATAGAATTTCAAGTTGGTTTTTCCTATTTGAGGGTAAGGAATGTTTGAAAAAAAGAAGAATAAACAACAACATTTTTAATTTTTTTATACATGTTTTTGAAGGGCTAAACTCCCTGTCATATCCTTCTGCCAAGAGTTACAAAACTAAAACTATTTATTGGCTTTTTCTGTTGCCCAGGATCTGTGGCTTTTGAACTAGTCATTTCTCCATATCTTATGGTGACTTTTTAATGATTGTAAAAGTACTAGATTGTTGAGCAGTAGAATGTCACTTCTCAAGCACAATAGAAATGAGCTCTAATGATTCAAATTTAAAGTCTAAAAGAAATCAAAATTAATGGTGCTTATATTAAATATGTATATAATTTCAAAATGCCTCTTCTTTAGGTTGAGATTCTACCTCAAAATGAGGTGAACTCATTAGGCAAGAAAGGCATTCAAAACTATAGAAGGAAAAAGAGAGACTCTTATTAAAATTTTTGAATTTTCAACATCACTCTTGTCTCTTCAGCAGTGCTCCTGAGGTCACCATCATATCCTTTGTATTTGATATATAATATTACACATTTCCTTAGAACCCACTTCTATGTTGGAAATTCATGGCAAGATCTACACTCTTCATCAGTGCATCAATGTCATAATGATTAGAAGCAGATAGTCTTCATTTTTTACATTGAATAAAATATATATTATTGCCTTCAAAGTTTAGTGGCAGCCACTTCTTACAGTTGTACTGTCATTTACCTTGATATTATTGTCATCATTACAAGAAGAGTTCAGTGCACAATCTTTATTTCCTGCTATAATAGACAAATCTGCAAAAGGCTTTTATCATAGGTGGGCTTTTCTTTCCACCTTCATCCTGCCTTACCTTTACTTGTTACTTCCAATGTCACTTTCAATCAGTTCAAAGTGAGTTCTGATGCTAATCCAATTTTTGCTTGAACACAGGCAGCCAGACATAGAGGTTGAGTGGGTTTTTTGGTATCATCTTGTACCCTTAAAAAATACTTAAGGAAGATATTTGATCTGCTTGGCTGCTATATCTAGTGTTCTCTCCAAGAGAACTGTGCTTCATTTTGTCTTCAGTGTTCTTTGTCAGTGTATCAAAAAAACCACTATTCAGAATTGTTAGATTGATCCAATATATAATTTTTTTTTTTTTTTTTTACAAAAAAGTGACATGTTTCATTGAACTACTTTGGTGATGAGTGTGTTTATTTTGTTGCACAAAAGTAACCTTTGTGGCCTAGATTGCTTCTCATATGCCATCCTAAACTACCTTTGAACTGAAACAGTCAAATATTAGACATATCTTATCGATTAGCAATTCATTTGCCAGGTTTTTAGTCTTTCTCAAATTCAGTATCACATTTATTTCTTCAAGCTAACTTCTTGTAGGCTGAGAAATTGTTTACTCTGAGGGTTGGTAGTATGTTGCTAACCATGACAGAGCCCAAGTGACCTTTCTAATCTTACTTCTAAGACTGCATCTACCTTAACTGGTGAAATAATTCCAGTGACTTTATGTTATTTACTGACTTTAAACATGGGTTTTCCCTGCAATATAGTAGTAAGAGTGTATTTTATGCCCTCCATAGTTTTTTCATGTACCTTATTCACATTTCCAGCTACAGAGAGAGGATGAAAACATGGCATCTGTTTAGGGTTTGTCTGCAAAAGTTGGAATGATTTGTTTATCTGAAAATGGGTACCCCTTTCTGATGCCTCTTCCTGTTGAGATTCATGTGACACTTGTTTTCCAAAATACGCTTGATTAAATATTATTTGACAACTGATGCTTTTGCAGAATGTTGCTGTTGTGTGGTGATAAGTGGTATTTTGGATATTTCAAGAAGTGAGCTCTATAATTTTTTTTAATCTTCTCTCCAGTGATCTGTAAGAGTAATTCTACAAAAACAGTTTTTATACTTTTAGGCCATAATGTGTATCTGAAAGAAACATATATCTTAATTGCAAAAGAATCTAATTAATAAAACATTTTAAAAACAAAAAATATAGCTAATCAAAATAATTAGAATGTACAATAGCAAAGTGCAGTTGTTCAATGATACATATTAGCTAGAAAAAGAATAATTATGTTTTTTCTGAAACTAACTGGCAAAACCCAACTGCACTCATGTTTTATTAAAAGCCACTTTCATTGCACTGGCTGTTTTGTCTGCAAAGTAATTTACATTTCCATCTGCAAGTACTTATAAAATTCTGTACATAACTTCCAGTTGTCAGTACTTTTATACTATAAACTTTTCTTTGGTATATGCTGAAAAATTGTATGTCAATTAAACATGCTTTAAATATCTGTCTTTGTTAACTTACAAGATTGTAGCACAATGTGTTAATGAGATTTGCTAAGTTGTTTTCTGCCAACTCACTTTATTTTGGCACTCCCTCTATGCCCTTTTACAACTAGATTTCTTCACATTTCTAGTATACTGGTTATTTATAGTTCCAGCTACAGCATAGCTTCCAGTTAACGGGTGAAGTATATAAATACAGGTTCTAAATCAGAAATACAAAATGGCAAAGCGGGCCCAGTCCTGATCTATGCTAGATTTCAGCACAGTTCAATGGCAGCAAACTATTTGGCAAGCAGGTATAGAACAAAAAGGGTTAAGTATGAGAATGGATTACCCAGAGAAGCTGTAGAGTATCCAACTCTGCAGAGTTGTGTCAAAGAAGTTCTTGCTCTCTTATCTCCATTTTGAAACAATTGACCTGAATAAACCCTACTGAGTTTTGGCAGAGATAAATTTTCTGTCTCCTCTGATGTAGTAATAGTTTGGGAAGTCCCAGCATCCCTGGGATATGACACTATCATGTATAATCTTAGTTTAGGACTAGAATCTAGATCATTGAAGGACATTTAGAGAGTTCTAGTGGTGTTTGCAGTTAGGCAACCTAGCCATCTGTCATGACCTTTATCCCTTGCACAGAGCACAAATATTGAGGGTCTTATACCTGAAATCCATTAAGAGTTGATCAGTATGGTTACCTTAGGTGGCACGTATCTTACCTAGTTTCTCTATTTCTCCTGAGAGGCTGGAGAGAGGAAGAGGAGAAGCTCATTTTTTAGAGTTTATGTCCAGTAGACATTGCTCCCTTTGTTTTCCAAAAATATTTTCCTCGGGTAACTCACTGAACAGACTCAAGATGAAGCCATTAAATGGAAACACTTCCAGACATTCGTCTCTGAAATAAAGGCAAGACTTTAACTCATTAATTTAGAAACAACTTATGAGGTGGACTTATTGAGGCATGAATATTAGCATGAAAATGCTTCAAAAAAAAATCTTATGCTGTTACATTATTGCTGGAGATTTTTAAAGTCAGTGGCTCAGAGCATAACTGATCCTTGTTTAGGCAGCAGGACAGATTGGTGAACTTCCAAGTTCCTGTTTTCTGCAGAAATGCATAGAGCAGTTATTTAGCCCCAGAGGATGTTGCAGGAACATAGATACATGAGCATAGTATGATCACACATAATACCCCATGAACAAGGGAGGGATTAGGCTAATAAAGTTATTTAAGCATGGAAAGCAAGAGACTGATGGTTCCTGTTATACATTAAAAAGTGTATGATGGTGATTACCATAAAACGGGAGATGTCTTTCTGTATAGTCTCTAGATGACAAACAGTACCCTCGTATGTGTTAAATGTAATCTTAATACTGTCTACCCTTTGTACAAAAAATTTATTGCTGTTATGGATTCTTTACATGATGGGCAGTTCTTTAATCTAAGTGATGTTCCAGTAATTTAAATTGCTTACATTGGGAAACAGATAACTGAAAAATGCTAAATTATTTACAAAAATAAATTTATGAAGATAAATTTTGAAATGCTTTCTAAGGCACAATATCAAATAAACACAAGTGCCTTGAGCTCGTTTTACTGTTCAGCAGTATCTGTTTGCATAGATCACTGCTACCCAGAAGGGAATAATTTGCATTGTGCTGCTCATATGTGAGATTTCAGGTAAAGATTGGCACGTAAGCATCCCTTAACAAATTGAGGTCTTTGGGATCTTGAGAAACTTGCCAGATCCATGTTTACTGTGCACAAATGTCACTGAAAACAATTGTGATATAATTATTAACCTGGCACACTTCTCAGTAAAGTGCTAACAGGGACATTTGTGAATCATACATAATGAACTATGTAACATGACCTGAAGAGATAGGTTGGGTGGGTTGTTTTTTTCATTCGGGTCTACAGAAATGGCACCGATTCTAAAGACTGAAATGTAATAAGGGGCTTTCAAGTGCCTTGTCTCCCACTGGAGAATGAGGGTGAATAAAAGCCATCTTCTCGCTCAGGTTGGTTTGAAAATAGAATCATAGAATAGTTTGGGTCGGAAGGGACCTTTAAAGGTCACCTAGTCCACCCCTGCCCTGCAGTGAGCAGGAACATCTTCAACTAGATCAGGTTGCTCAGAGCCCCGTCCAACCTGACTTGAATGTTTCCAGGGATGGGGCATCTACCACCTCTCTGGGCAACCTGTTCCAGTGCTTCACCACCCTCATGGCAAAAAATTTCTTACTTGTATCTAGTCTAAATCTACCCTCTTTTAGGTTAAAACCATTACCTCTTGTCCTATCGCAAGAGGCACTGCTAAAAGGCCTGTCCTCATCTTTCTTAAAAGCCCCCTTTAAGTACTGAAAGGCTGCAGTAAGGTCTCCCCGCAGCCTTCTCTTCTCCAGGCTGAACAACCCCAACTCCCTCAGCCTGTCCTCGTAGGAGAGGTGCTCCAGCCCTCGGATCATTTTGGTGGCCCTCCTCTGGACCCGCTCCAACAGGTCCATGTCCTTCTTGTGCTGAGGGCTCCAGAGCTGGACGCAGTACTCCAGGTGAGGTCTCACCAGAGCAGAGCAGAGGGGCGGAATCACCTCCCTCGACCTGCTGGCCACTCTTCTTTTGATGCAGCCCAGGATACGGTTGGCCTTCTGGGCTTCAAGCGCATGTTGCTGGCTCATGTCCAGCTTTTGGTCCACCAGTATCCCTAAGTCTTAGCTTAAAACAGAAGGCATAATCATGAACACTCTGACTGTAGGACAAACTTTTGGTCTTGACACATTGAAGTTTTCTGGATTAACAGTTGCTGCTTTTTCTTTTCTATCTCCTGCCCTCCCCGCTCCTCCTCCACCCAGCAGCCCTAAGAACCCACATTCTGTGAAATGCCTGGTCATGTCTTGTTACAAATTTTACATCCTGAAAGTTTCAAGTTTGTTGTATTTATACATACTTAGCATTGAGATCTTTAATTTGGATAAGGTTTCTTTGCATTTTCGTGACACCAAAGTTTGCTTCCCATACTACTACTATAGCAGGAAAAAATATCCCCATTTGTTCCCCATGTTGGTGTTCTTGTTTGTCAGACAGGGATAAATTTTTATGTTTACATACACTGAAATTTTTTTGCCCAGAGCAGTATCCTTGTGGTTTTAGTCATGCAGGTATTATGTCATGCAGGGAGAATGAATGTTTGGAAAAATCCTTAGATTTATTCTGCGGAAACAAGGCTTGTATGATTTCACTGGTGATAAATATTAGTTCAGTCTGCCTCTGTCTTGCTCCTAAATTTGATGGGATTAAAGATTACAAAGACACTGGTTTAGTGAAAATTGGCAGGTTGGTGAATTAGCAGCCCCACGTAGGGAAAGGTGGGCAGACTGTGAGCATCTTACCATTTCTGAGCCTGTGAGTACTTTAGTCATTCATTGTGCATTTACTGCCACAATCATCAGCACATGTATAGGTTTTGATTAAGTACCGTATGTGCTGCCACTTGCCCAGACAAATAGGTAACAGGTCTGTGGGAGGATGCTGGGCTGGGGATGAGTATTACAAAAAGGAAAGTAGTGAAAATCAGACTATGGATTTTGGCTGGAAGTAGCAGGAGTAGGGAAGGGCAGATCAGAAAATGGGGTTTCAAATTTCAAATTCAGTCTTTCTTTCCTTTTTTAAATGAAGTGAAAAGTAACTTTCTGTGAAAGTATAAGGATAACACACTGCAGACTAGAAGCTCAGTGACACTCATAGTGAGGTCACAGCCAGAATAAGGTTGCTTTAGCTGAATAAGGCTGGATTGAATGTTCCCTTGATTTCTTTAATATAGTTTGATCTTTGGATCGTAAGAAGCTGTCTTTCCATTCATTGTCTCTGTATCATCTTTGGCATATCAGAACCCTTTCTAAAGGGAATAATGGGATCTGAGTGCATACTGCTGGTTTGAGTTCATTAGTTGTATAGAAATAGTGGTTTCTGGTCTTCATATGCAGCTGTATTGTAGATTAGTTGCAGAAAAAAAAATTGGGGGAACAGCATATACTTTTGGGTAGCATTTCTTCAGGTAAAAAATCATCTGTGCTGTAAGCAGACGCATTCTTTTGACTTAAGTGACTACACATACTTGTATAACGAATAATTTTCCCTATTAGGACTTAGGATCTCAAAGGATATAGAATCTGATTTTACCCAATGAGAAAACATAAACCTGAATAAGCAACTGAAATAAAATATCTGTTTTGAGAAGGGTACCGTACATATGCTTTTGATACTGTATCAACTGAATTTTTGGTGATGTCATCTCTGTATTTTATGCATATGGCTTGCTGGTGGGCTGTTCATTTATACCATGAAACAGCTTATGAACTAGCTTTTCTTTTTATTGCCTTAAATGAGCTGGGTTTCAAACTCTACAAATAATTAGATGATCACTAGAAAAATGCTTCTTTTCTGAGTTTTCAGTCACTCTCGTGTAGTGTATACTCAGAAGTAAACATGTATCAATGTATAAGAAGCACAGCTGCACTTTGTAGGCATCATACAATAAAATAAAATCTTTAAGTGGCTTTGAACCAGTGTGCCTGTTTGTTTTACTCCAGTCCATCATGGGACCAGTATTTCTGCCCAAGAAATAAGATAATTTAGAACCTGTTTTCACAATGGGAAATCAAAAGTTGTTTGGTACAGATGTTTCTATAGTTTTGATGGAAGGGAGGAATACATAGCCTTGAAAACCATACTTCCACCTGCTTACAATGTAGCTTTGGGATGCAGTTTAAAAGAGTAAAGTTGCCTAACTTAAGCTTTTCTGAAATGTTGGGGTTTTCTTCTGATATTATTGGCTCTTTTGTTCATGTTTGTGTCTATATATATGTTTCTGGATTCCTGAGGAGGAGAACCTCTTTCCCTACCCAAACCCTGTGTTGTAAAAATAACTATAGAATTAATAGAAAGCTGGTGGAAATTTTAGAAAAGCTCTCTCCCAAGATAAACCCCAGCACAGACAAGACTCGATGAGTATGGATCAGATAAACATATTTTAAAAGTTGGGTAATTTGGAAGATTAGTTTTTATATAAATTTTCATAAGGAAGCTGTACCTTTTTTTTTTTTTTAAGAATACAAATGTCAAGTGAGAGTACCTTTGCAGATGCATATCATCTACTTCAATATATATTTATGTTATGAAGATATAGAAATGCATAATGCTAAACGTACATAAAACTTTTGTATGATTTAAAGAATAATGAAACAAATTTTCATTATGTTGTTTTGCTCTAAGTACTGTAGCATTTGGTAAGCATTTCTGTGGAATGATTAAATTGACTTAACGAATTCTGTGGCATGAATTAGATTTTGTGTATTTGCAAATAATTACTGTAGAACAGATTTATTTTCCTCTCTGCCTACATCTACAGATACATAGCAAAGTACATCCTCTTCTGAATTCTTTTGTTGGAGCAGCTCTGTCCTGAATTCACATTAGGTACACATATATTTTACTTTTGATCTGAGATCATACAAAATTTAAAAGATCATTAAACTTGCAAGTTTATGCAAACTGGAGCTTTATTTTATGAAGTTAGTGACTTGCTCCTACCACATGGGGACTTTCAAGCATGCATTTCTCTGGGTACTTGAAGGCAGTAAGTAAATGAAATGGTTCCCATGTTGCATTTTCCAATCTTGATATTAATGGCAATCATACATACCTCTTGAAAGTTTAAACTTAACTTTTTAAATCCAATTTTAAAAATTTAGTTTTCTTTCAAATAATAATGTAGCGGGTTAGTTTGGTTTTTTTTTTCCCCATGCAAGGATATCAGATGCAGGATGGGACTGACAGACTTCTGATGAGTATCACTCCAATCTGTCATTTCTGCAAACACACTTGTATGGCCTGTTGCAATAGAAGTGAATTCTGGTTACAGCTCAGTTCTAGTGTATTTCCAACTTGTGAAAAGTCGATTTCCTGATATCAGCTAAATCATGTGCTTTGTGCTGCAGCAGGATTAAACATGTGCTGCTGTGAAATGTGAAATCAGAGCAGAGCTAGACCTCCCCTGAGAAACACAGGCTATAAATTGTAAAACCTTTAAATGAAGGGCTAGAAGAAAAAGGCTTGCCTTAGGTTAGGGTTAATTGGTTTTGGTACAAAGAGTTTTATGTCCATAACTTACTGTCTGTCTATCTATCCTCTTCCTGATTTCTCTAATGTTGTTTTGCTTTGGGGCAAGTTTGTATTTGTTTTTCCTGACAATGATATGGTTGAAGTTGAACTGCTCTTCAGCTGCTGTGAACTTGAACTTATTTACTCAATGTTTATCAGATCTTTGCCTTGAATGCAGATTTAGTTTTTTCTAAAAAGTTTATTTTCTGCATTAAATTTCTTCCTCTCCTCTAACTTTTTCTGTTTAAAAGAACAGTACTTTCTCTTTCACATTAACAAGTCACATTGTTTCATGAATTTCTTGCACAGTTCAACTACTGCAAGTCTTACTAACACAAACCTTAAAATGACAGAAAATTGCCTGAAAAATAGCAGTTCACCCAAATATTGGTTAACACAAATAACTTTTAGGGTCAGATCTGCTGGTGGTGTAAATCAGGACAGCTCTGTTTTCTTCAGTGTGGTAATACTTGACAATTGACTCTAAAGTATGGTTTGGTTGATTCTTTCCATGAACCCAAGAAACCTAGAACTTGTTTTCAATCTAAAGCATGCAACCAGTCTGAAACAAACAAATCAACAAATAGCTTTTTTTTTCCTTAAAACTTTAATTGTCTTAGCAAAACTCTGCCCTCTGACATGTCCACTTAAAAGCAACTCAAGCTTGCTGAGAAACATGAGCTTTTCTGCATAAATTATCAGGCTATCCCACAACATTTAAGTGAAATGGTGCCAGATGGTCAGATGTCTCTCAGTACTGTAGTGACAGTCCAATAATTTGTTAGAAAAGCACCAAAATGTAGTATTTGGGAAATCTTACTGATAGGGCAGAAGTCAGGTAAGTCACCATTGCTCTGTGCTATGAGCCAGAATTATCCGTTATCATCCCTTGAAGTCAAAGTCTGTTTAATTTACATTGACTGAAGTTGGCCTGACATATTAAAACTGCAACATGTTAAACATGTAAAATGTTCCTGAACACAGCTCCATATACAATGAAAATATATTTGTAACTACCCTGGATCTGATACCTCACTTTTACTGCACTTTGAGATGGTTTCTGATCTCAGTTATGCCCATGCAGTCACAGGAGTCACTTCTTAATACAGTTGAGACTGAGATCAGAAACAGACCATAAGTGAGTTGACAGCAAAGTAGGAGTAAAATGCAGCAGGCTAGAGCAGACTGGTTAAGAAGGCTAGAAAGTAGATGCATCACCTGTAGGAAGAAAATGGTTTTATGTTTTCCTGGAGAATTAGGATGTATTTCTGCATCTGCCATACAGGCTACATGGCCATGTCCATATAATCCTGTCAGATCGTGTTCAAGACCATATTCAAAACCAAACTCATTGATTGTTCCCTGAGCTTTTATACATTCCCTTTCTCTCTCATGTGAGCCCAGTGGCTTGCCAAATGAAGAACCTTAGATGTGGGTTTGGGGACTGACTTAAGTTTAAATACCTGGTCATACAGGCAGTTTGAAGGCAATGAACTTGAACTAGATAAGGTGCTGCACGCAAGTTCATAACTAATACTCATACTATAGACATAGCCAGCAGTGCCACAGAATTATACTATGATGCTAGACAAATCAATTTGTGATCATTTATTATTTAGCATAAGCATCTTGCAATAGGATTTGACAGAGTGTTTGAATGCTGAATGTCATTGTTGGTGCTTAGAGCCTATGGGCGCACATGGTACTTTATACTGCAAAGCCATTTGAAGGAGTTAAGTCTTACGGTTCCCAAAGTGGGCAACTGGAATCACTGAAAATTTTTGACCTTAGTTTTCTCTGCTGCAGTTTCCTATCTTTAAAAGAGGTGTAATAATACCTGTGTATTTGAAACCGTCATTATAAAAATAAATGCATGAATGTTTAGGAAGGACTTGGAATATGGTCATAGCTTATGGCATGGTCATAAAAAGCTGTTGAGAAATTAGCAGCTCGCTTGTCAAGCAGGAATTACTGAGTACATATTAAATAAAGCATCAATTCATATGTTGAAAGAGGAGGTAAAAAGGAATATAGCTTAACGTTTCATTTGGTGAGCCTCTTCCATGCTCATGGTGGGTGCGAGTGGAGGAAGCAAAAACATTGAAAACAGTAAAGACTGTAGATATCATTTAGATATTAAAGGTCTATTTTCAGCCTACCAGGACAATTCATCTATCCCGTGCATCAATTCCCCGTAGTCATTTCTGGTGGAGGCATCTTCCCCTCATTTCCATGTTCCCTAGGAACAAAGCAAAACATAGCTTTGCCTGGGGAACTCTCAAGCTCAGGAGAGATGAGTAGCTGTGTCCACAGTTAATTCCTGCCTGTTCATGTAAAAGGCCGTAATAAAAAGAAAGGCTGTGACAACTGCTCTAACACTTAGCATTCCAACCCTGACTGCCATACTGCCAGAGCACTCCCTAAAATTGGGCAAGAAGCAGGCTCTTTCCCAATCTCTTGCCCAAGAGCTGATCTGGAACTCTGCAATAAATCTGATGCTTCTAGGAAGTGTGTGATCTACTGTCAAGTGCAGAATAAAGAGATGAGGTGTGCAGTGTATCTGGACAGGAAATAAGCCACAATACGTGTTCTTTCCTTGCCATGGACAGAAGGTACATCGCCTTGTCTTGCATAAAGGTTAGCTCTGTTGGCACAATGTATTGGAAATACGGACTTTCTGATTTTTTTACTTTGCTAATTTAGCTTAAATTTTTATATGCAATATGCCTTTAAGGATAACATGGCTGATTGCCCGTAAGAAAAGTGCAAATGAAGTTATGAAAGGAATAGGAAAAAGTTTTGAAAACAGCAGATACTCTGATTCCCTCTGGGCTGTTATTACTGAATACTGTAATGTCTCTGTATTCTTTCATATTTGCTGCAGCAGATTGGATTTATAAATACTCCCACTGTCTTTGATTGCAGTTAGATTGTTGTGTTGATTAGATGAATTTGGCAGGCACACAGCAATAAGCAAAGTACAAGCTGAGCAATAAAATGGATAGCAGCATTTAATTTGAAAGATGTTTTTGACTAAAATCAGTAAATTAAATTTACGAAACATACGTGGATTATGTGCTGTGTAATTTGAACCATGTTGGCAATAGGCAAATTAAAAAAAGTAATAATTTGTTGTAGATAACTTATAACATTACAAATTAAATTTATGTAGATTACAAAGAGGCTTAGAACTATTTCTAGGAAAGAGTTTAGTATTTCTCTCAGATTACAAATAGGGAAACTGAGGCATAAACTGAAGCATGAAATATGCCTAATGGTCATTTGATGAATCCAGCAGTTGCGAAAGACCATGAATCCTAAGAAACCTGATTTTTTCCCTTTTGCTTTTAGCCTTATGTTCAGTGTCCAATGCAAATTATAGAAAGTGAGGCTATTATATTTTTAATTGAACACATAGTGGTAAAATCCTTATTAAGACAGTTGCATTATTACATTCAATTGCTATGAATATTTCTCAGTTCTAAGGTTTACTTTAACAGGGCTTTTTGGTAGAGTGTTTACCATCCTTATTACAGTGAAGGGGTCAAACCATGACCTCAGTTTTATACTGATGTCGATACAGTGAACTTGCTTTGAATCAGGCCTACCATTTCTAAAATTAGCACACTGTGTTTGCACCACATGAATGAAGAATGAAGCTCTCCTGTGATCAACTCCTCTGTCATTAAAAGCATTAGACATTTCATACCAACTGAGATGAGAATTAGGTCTTGTGCATATATTAAAAGCTATAAATTGCTCATCTGTGCATCCTGGTTTTGGAAATGTTCGGGGTATTGCTGCTGTCTTGGAACACAACACGTCTGTCCATTTTAAAGTTTAATGAGTCTTTTTTTGCTTGATCCTGGAAGGGATGTGCTGATACTGCCCTAGGCTGTTATTCTGTCTCCAACAGCAATCTCTTGCAGGAAAATGCTTTAGCCTAGTGTAACAATACCTAGAAACTGTTGAATATTTAGGACAAGTTCTTTTAATGTGATACTGGTTTTTTGTGTCAGCTTTCTGGCAAACTCTTAATGGAGAGTTGATATAACAAACATGAGACAGACAGAAGCACCATAGTGTGAAGAGAATTCAGAGGAAGTAAAAAGGTTTCTTCAACTTGTCATCAAAACAGATTGCACACACGGGGAAAAGGAAGGGAAGGGGACAGGATGTCAGTCTTCCAGAACCATTATCAGCTAGTATTCCACAGTCTGCTTAATTCTTTTTTTTTTTTTTTTTTTTTTTTTTTTTTTTTTTTTCCTGCTACATATTGGTCCTGCATAGTGTGACCTCAAACTAAGGAAGTGGTAGGGCAGTTGACGACATCTTTGTTATATCTTGCTTTCCACTTCAGTCTTAGTATTTGAAAAGTCTGCAAAAGCTTGTGAAGGCCAAATTAAATTTAGAATCAGAGTAATTTTGCATCAAAATCATGTTTTCTCTTTGTGTGTGAGATGTTTTACAAACAACTGTTGGAAATATTAAAATGTATTTTAAAGTGAACAGAAGCTAAATAATCGTATCAGAATTCAGACATTTGTGCAGTGGTTTCCATTTGCAGTCTGTCTGATCGAGATATTTGCTCTGGTGGAGACTGAAGTGGGAGCTTCCAGATCTGTAAATGTCTGTATCTCTCAGTAGAGGCTCAGCTTGTATCAGATTCACATCCTTTGTGGATTTGACATACAACATGCATCAAATGATAGGTTGAATTTGTCTCATAAAACCTCCCATTTTGACAATAATAGACTTGCACAGTGCAAGTTTAAACACCTGAAAAATCTGAAGAATGAGATTATGGTGAAGTTAAGTACTCTTCCTCATGCTGTCATTGTCTTAAGGAGAAATTCAACCATCAACTCCAGCAAACCTGAGTACAAGCCTCCAGCATCAAAATATAGTATTTCAAGCTGTTGATATCACATCTGCCATGAGCATTAATTTCACCTGAAAAAAAAAGTATCAGTATTTTCTTATCAGTAACTGGAAATTTTATTATATGGAAACATCCAGTTAGTTCTCAGATGTTTAATAATTAAGTGGAGCTCTGTTAACTTGGAATGTAAGTGAAATGTGCATTTCTTGGAGCGTGAGCCAAAGCCTGTTAAAGTAAATGGAAATGTTCCTGTTTATGTAAGTGGACTTTGGATCAGAGCCTGCACAATCACCTGAGAAGCAATTTACTACCTGGCTTTTTCTCTGTATACTGAGAAGACTGTTAAAAATTCAGCATGTAGTGTGCTCAGCTGGCTACCTGTCTGCATTGAAGGGATGCTTACAAGCATTGCAGTTTTGTGTTCAGAGCCCATTATTTTATGTCATATTTTAATTATAAAGGAATGTGAAATAACTTTGTCTATTTTGGGGGGAATAAACACTACATTCAGTGTTTAAAATACTATCAGATGGGATTAGAGCTCTGTGAAGTGCACTACCATAAAAGTGATCATTAATTTCTGAGCTGATTCTTGATTACTAAGGCATTAAAGTGCACATTCTTAAATCACTGTTTAAAATTGCACTTTATAAATCATAAGAGTACCTTGATAAAATTGCTTTAACTAGCACTTCAGAGGAGCATCAGTTGGCTCATTTTCTGTGACACCTTTACATAACCTTTAATTCATACACTCATGGAGTAGCACATATTTCACAAATACTTCCCCTAAAATGAATGTGTATTTTCACATAACAAGGTTGCATGCAAAATTTTATTATATTCCAAGAAACCTATGGGTTTAAGGTCCCTTTAAGAATATAACTTAAATGTGGACCTAAAAATGCAGCCTCTTAAGACTAAGAATTAGTTTTATTATCATATCTTTGGTTTGATAATTGGGGAAGTTCCATCTAGATAGTGGGGGAGTCTACTAGGGGAAAGGAATTCACCATTTGACTTTCCAAATTCATCTCATTTATCCCAATCAAGAATGTATAGGTAAAACTTGTGACCTAGGCAGTTTGAAAATGCTTCATGTGTCACTGTGTTTTCTGCCCTTCTAGTCTTTCAGTAAAACTTATTGTGACAAATCGTGCTGGGAGCCTCAGTGTGTTGTACCCTAAAGAGTAGAAGCCCCCTCAAACCTTTTGAACTTTTCCAGGTGAAGATATTTGCCTTGAAGCTCTTATCACTGCTCAATTTAGCTATTACGCTACTTCCACCAGAATATACATATATCAGAGCATTCTCATGACAATTCAAAAGGCCAAATTAATTCTGAATTAATTCAAAGAATCTGCCAAGGGCAAACAATATATTTTAGCACCGGCTAGTTTCTTCTTTCCTGATACTATATTTAGATTCTGTTGTTAGGCAAAGTCCTTGCTTGGGCAATTGGCCAGGTCAAAGTTTTGAAGTACAGTTTTTCATTAAAAATTGCTTTTATTGGGAGCCTTATTTTAGAGGGGGAAAAAAATTATTTTGCAATCCAGAAAAGCAGGCATGTTGTTAAAGTTTCATTGGAAATCTTAGACTCTTGTCTGTCTACATCCCTTCCACTGTATTGCTATTGATCTAATGTGGTGTCATTGTACTCTAGGTAATACCAAGATTCAAATTTGCTGAGAAGAGTAGGTTTAATTGGTGAATTACTGAGCTCCTGTGAAATCTCTGGCCCCTCATGATAATCTAATGTATGTCTTCAATGACTCGAATTAAAATACAATTGCAACCGAGTACTGTGCACAATCACCCTTAGGTTAGTATATTATTTGAAATGTTTGACTCTCAAGAACTCAGATTAACTCTTCTCACTTATATTGAGGGGAAAGTTCCATTGATTTCAATGAAAGCCCCAAGAACTACGCTACCTGTGTGCACTTCTGAAAACTCCTCATGAAATCCAACACAGTGTCAAACTTATTTTTAAGATCTAGAGTTTTTAAAATGAACTATAACCTTTCCACTGCAAAAAATGTTGATGCCTTTTTTTGGAGAGTAATGGAGAGTAAGGAATAGAATGTATTAGTAAATGTTATTAGGCCAGAGCAGCACAGGTATAGTATGTCTGAAAATATTTGGTGCTTGTGGAGTAATTATTTAATATTTAGGATCATGCAAACAAAGCAAATCACTTTTGGCCTTTCCTTGAAATCATCTGACTGATTTGCATTGATGTCTTCATAACATACTTCAAAGGTCGATGCCTGTGAAAAGTCCAAGGACACGTACCTTGTGACTCTACTACATATTGCTGTAGGCCATTCCAATTGTTCCCATTGTGATGTGGAGAGTCTTCATTTATTTTTTAACTGTTGATCTCCAAAGACTGTTGTTTGCATCTGTTTATTAAATTGCAAACTCAGCTGTGAAAATGGTTTTTATGGTGTCGTTTTATTGCGGTCCCATTTAGAATTGGAGTTGAGCACAAACATGACAAATATTTTTCTTTGTGGAGGCACACATTGTTGGAGGGCCATTGAAATAACATGAAACTGGAATTGTTTGTTTACGAGATCAGATTCATTCATTACTTTGGTGAGGAACTGTGAAATGTAAATCTCACATTCCACTGAACAATAACAGCACCAGCTTGAACTCATTTAGAGGTGTGATATTCCATTCAAAGGACGGCTGTTAATTTTATTGACCAAATTTTGGAATTGGGGTAGCATTGATATTCAGGAATGCTTCTGAATTGCTTTACTTCTATACCATTTTGCTTATCTTTGGGAAGGAGAAGGGGCTCAAACTTTATCTAAGAGTATTTTTATTTTGAAAAATATATAGTTCTATTATTATTATTTGTTAGCATTCTTCTGTTTCATGTTTTCCCATCTTTCTCAGAAAGAGTGTGTGTGTATGCATGGATATAAAGAATGGATATAATCATATTGTTTAGAACCAGTGTCAATTTTCTTACATAGGTTTGTGCTTGTGTACATTTTACGCTGGTGGAATTTTGTTTTATCAATGTTTTGATCAATTAGAGATGAAAGATTTGGAACTGGTGTACAGATTTCATAAAATAACAGTTTAAGCCACCTAAAGTAACATTTAAGAAAGATTTTTAACTTAGTTACTGAAACTTCAATGGTTTAAAGGAATATTATGGAATTGAGTAAATTCTTTAGGCAAGACTATATAAAGCCCAGCCTGATTTATAATATGCATGAATAAGGTTAAAAGCAACCAAAACCTGGAGACTGACCTTTTAAAAATTGTTACCAATTTCAGCTAAAATAACTCAATGAGACTAATGACTCAATACGAAACATTTTAAGTGTATTGGTTATTTAACAAGTGGGTGTTCAGCACTTTTCTAAAATTTGCCTGGTTTATTCCTGTTGGTTTTGATTTGGCACCTAAAAACTAGGTACCCAAAGCCTCCAGTCAGATAAAAACAAGATCTGTAATATTGTCTATATACCTATATGTTGCCACTTCAAAGTATTTTTCTTTATGAAGAAAGAGTATAAACATCGCTTTATCCCCCGAGCTGACTTGTCAGATCTTAAATAGGAAACCCATCAGATTCATTTTGTGACTGCTGAATTTCTTTTCCTATATTTTGTTACTGTGTATGACATGCTGCTGGTTGGGTGTGATATTGATACAAGCAAAGTAAAATCAAAGAAAAACTATCAACTGCTACTACCCAAGTAGCCAATAACAGCCTGAGTATTTCAAGGGATTTGGCACCGTGCTAACCTTGATGTATTCCAGATAATATATATCTCAGAGAAACATTAGCAATCTGGATTGGTGATTATTTGGAGAGAATGATTGCAGCTGGATTTACCTTGTGTGGGGATCCTTATAGTTAAGTTTTTCTTTTTTTCTTGAGAAAGAGTATTTACTAACAAGTTCTTGAGGAAAAGAATGCAAGTTTGGAGTATTGAACAGTGGCATATAAAAATATCGTTGATGTCACAAAAGCTCTGTTATGAAGACATTTTGTTGTTGATGAATTGTAAGAACCATCTGGGTACTATTCTAATGATTCAGAGGCCTCTGTATGGATGGTACAGATGCTTCTTTTGTTACTGGTGTGATCTTGTAAATAGTTAAAATATTTACCAAGGCACCTCTGAGCCGAAGCTATACCATTTTATTATTTATACCTTTCAGAGGGACAAAAATGGAGGTGTCCACTAAATGTGATGGATTAGGCTTATAAACAGCCATTATTGCCATCAAACCTCACATGTCAGCTCCCCCTTTTGTGTCTGTGCATTTCTAAGCTAACCAGTGATCCATGCATAAGATAGAAGGTTAAGAATGTGCAGAGAGAAAGGGGGTTGACTCCAAGCAAGATGTATCTTCTGCTGATTAGAAATACAGCTGTAGAAAGGGGAGAGAAAAGAGTTTTTGCAACATGACACTCCCCTTTTCATTTCACACAACTCACTGTTTAGAACCTGCAAATCACTAACTAGCAGAGTCACTATGCTGTTTCATGTAACTTAGTGCAGCTGCCTTTTGTTTTCCCAAGATAAAAATCAGGAAATGCAAAAAATTAAACAGGACCAGAGAAGAGGAATAGCAGAGGGAATGAGAGGAAAAAGGTTGAGCAAGTGACTGCACGAGTTGTTGACAGAGCAAAGTGCCATTTCATTATAATTAAGTATGCTTTAAAAGCTAGACAGAAGGGAAAGCTAACAGAGCTTATTCTATATAATCCCTGTCAGTACCTTAAAGCTGAAAAAGTTATTCCTACTCCTAATGCCCATGCAAAAAGAGAAATTATTTCCAAAAGTAGTAACATATTTTAAAAAATGTTTCCCTTCTCTCTGAAAATGTAGGGCTCATCACAGAAGCTTTTCCAAATGTGCATTCCTTGTCACGTGATTTTTTTCCCCCTTTTCTTCATGAAAAACTATTTTTATGCTAAAAACTTTATGAATATGAAAACTCTTTTTAAACTTCAAGTGAACATTGAATACAGTGGGTTTGTTGATTTTTGGTGTGATATTGAAAAGTAATGTGTTATAATCCAGTTGTTCATGATATATTTCTTGTTATTATTAAAACTAAGTTGTTTAATATTGCAGTGTGTAACTGCTGAAAGAGGAGAAATGATTTAACAAATCACATTTGGTATTTTGGAAGAATCACATAAGTGCAATGGTGATTTATTTAGGCTTTTTTTTATGTTGCTACATAGCTAATTTCTCTTTTGTCTTAACCAGAAACTGATTGTAGCAAACTATTTGGTAATTCTTATGCACAACTGAAAACCATAGAGTTGTATACTCATGGACTACAGAAAAAAAAGGAAAGAAAAAAAAAGGATAGAAAATGTTTGTCTTCTTTCTAATATATTGTTTGAGAACTTCAAATTCAATGCCACTGTTAGAGCAGCTGAAAAGTTTAACAGCGAGTTTACAAAACTGTCCCTTAGAAATAGGTGGTGAGACTGGAAGTTATGTTTCCATAATAAAATTATGTGGAATGGTATTTTCTGACACTAAACTGTGTGTTTACTTTAATTTATAAAATACTAACAATGGCTAGTCTAGTAGTCAGATGCATTAGTATGCTGGTGCACTGACCATCTCGTCTCTGTAAGTACTGTGATCTGAATTGCACAACCAATGTGGCAAAGGTCCAGATTTCAGTTGCCACTCCCACTGGGAAAGAAAAAAACACGCTTGTACGCAATTTATGTCTGCAGTTGGTTCACTGTATACATTGAAAAAAATCTCATCGAGAGAATGGCATTCAACCTCATTTGCTCAAATGTAATTTGTATCAAGAGCATTCAAAAATGCTTAAAGAAAAAGAAAAAAGGGTGTTTTTTTCTAAAACTTATCATTGCGAAGTGGACGTACAAATGTAGATGTTTTTGCATGCAATAACACAGGTCTACTCTTCTGTCTTGCTGTTACCTAGCATCTCCCACAAGAGAAAAATAACAGTAAAATGACAAATGCCCAATAAACTTGCATCTAAAATAAAGGAATGTTCTCATCTCTGACCTCACAGTTTATACAAATTTCTGCGGGCTTTGATGTAACTCTCTGGAATTAGCACTTGGGAATGTGAAATGAAATTACTCAAAGCAGTGGGTATGGGAAGAATTTCAAGTCCCAGTTAGTCTTAATTAGTGCTTTTATTTTTCTGGGAGTTCTGCTTGATAGCCTGATAGCTAAATAGGCAAAGACAGTAAATGCTATGCCCCTTGAGTCAGATTTTAATTTAGGATACAGTCAGATTGCAAGAATCACAACTATACTGTTTAATACTGTATTACTAGTAAAGCTTTAACTTTACTCTGTGCTCATTCTGTTTCTACAAAACATGTAAAAATGTTCTTGAATACTCTTCAGAAGGCCCCAGTCTTGTGAATACCTGCAGGTAGTTCCATGCAGATTGTCTCCTGTTAAAATCAGTGATGGGATACAGAAATTCTGCCTGCATGTATTTTTGCAGGATTAGGTCATGAGGAGGTATTGGACTTTTAAAGCCTTTTTAGTTTCAAGGAATTGAGATATACATTTAGGTTCTCTGTGTGATAAATGTTTTCATTAACATCTCCTAATGTCCAGACTGTTCAATTATAAATAAAAAGGAAAGCAGAAAACAAAACAAAAATCTAGGAACGTGCATTGCAGTGGTATTTTCATATTTTATTGTGTTTTGTGAATAAAGTGGGGGTTTGGTTGGGATTTTTTTTTTTGGTCAGGCAAAAGGCATACATCACTGCACTGATTTGTAGCTCGGCTCTCTTTGAGAGCTTGAAAAATGTTAAAACAAATCCTTCACCATTGTCTCTTTATGGCCTACAGAGCAAATGTTGGGTTATTCAGTGTCTTAGACCTCCCATTAGCTGGGCAGAATCTGGAATTCTTCTTGGTTATGATTCAGTGATCATACAGGCAAAGTGTGTGTTTAACTGAAAAGAGAATTTTATATACCTCTCAGCCCTGATGCTGTTACTGATGCATTCTGAATATATGAAGGGGAAGAGGAAAGAGGCTTTTAAAAAAGCAGCCCAAATCCAGACTTTCTTGTAGTCTTGTAGGTACTGATGACTAATATCTCATGCAGACAAAAGCTAGTTAAAACTGACTTGAGATAAGCATTCTTCTGCAATGACTCATCTTCCCTAACAATAATGGAAATGTAGCCCCTGTTTATGAGATAGCTGAAGTGCAAATAGTAGTGTCCATGAAGCTGAGGTTAATTACAGGAAGGACTTTCATGGTAATTGCTAATAAACAACACTTGTCCTCCTTTGAATCTGTATTATTCTCTGCAGAGGAAGTTAGCTTCTGCAATTTGAATAGAATTTTGAACATTTGTTCAGGAGGTGTAGGCAGTAAGGGGCAGGAGTGAATAATAAAAGTCAGCCATAAAAGGGTAGGAAGCTGACCACATCTGACATTTTCTCTTATAAAACGTAGAATTCTGAACGGGTTACTGAATTCCCACAGATCGTCACTGTCTCAGCATGTAATGTGGTATGACCAAAAAGGAAAAAAAGCCTGCATCCATTCAGAGATTAAAACTGAAAACTAGTCAGTCTGGGAGTGATCATGTCTGCAAAAGGGCAGTAAAATATTCTTTTAAAGGCTTCTAGTTCTCGGGGGTGTCTAGAAAGCTGATTTCAGCTTTAAAGAGTGTGTTCTGTGAGAGGTTAAAATGGATTATAAATCCACATAGAAGTGAAATAATAGCAATTAAGCTTGGAAACATACAGCTAGTAGTATTTTAAACTCTAAAGCAAGCAACTATGGAAGTATTTTGAAAGTTGTATGATTGTGATATTAATTTTATAAAAGAACTTAAAGTGAAAACCCCCTCTCTTGTGTATCATCCTTTTTAAATTCCTGCATATCTGCTGTAAACTCTGCTCCTTTCACAAGAAATGCCCACAAAGGTCTGTACTGGGAAGGCACAGAAGGTGACCAGGTCTTAGCCTGTGGTCTTTACAATACCACATAAGTATCTTTATCTTATCTATATTTGTTAAATCAATTAAAAGAACATATGGAAGTTAATCCATGGCTGACTTACTTTTGTAGTGTGACATAGTATGAACACATGGGATTTCTTGTCAGTGCAGAAAATACAAAGTAGCTTTTTGGTAAATGTCAGCAGGTCAGATTTGTGGCTGTGTAGAAAACAAGTCTCCGTTCTCTTTGATAAAATTATTCAACGTTTATTTTAGGTGGTTAATGATTTAAATTCCTTTTTACCACAAGTATTACAACAGTATAACAAGAATGGTATGCAGCCTTTTTGAGAGATGCAGAGTTCAACTGGCTTAGTGACACAGCTGTTGGAACTTACTTGAACGTTACAGTAACTGAAAAATGTAGATTTGGTGGTCCAGAATTAATCTGCCATAATTTTTATTTCTTATCAATCTGTGTGTAGTTGCATTTTCTTAAAAAACTGAAAATTCAGATTGCTTTTGTTTAGGCAGATTTGAACCTGCACCTTTTACCTCCAAAGGGTTGCCTTGGGCTGGAGATACGGGACCATCTTCTACTTAATCAAAATAAACATTTACTGGGTGGAGCAGGTACCAATATCTGCAAGAGGTGGAGCTATACACCACAACCGGATAATTAGGGCATTCTTAGAAAGTGGGAGATTTAGGCATGTGTTTTTCAAAGGGGAAGGAAAAAAGAAATGAGGAAAGATGACTACTTTCTTTTTGTCGTCTTTGTGGGTATAGTTTGTCATGTCCCTTGTTTTCCTTAGAAGTATCTCAAAATGAAATGTTTTGCTTGGTCTTAAATAAAGAATCTAATAGCAAATATTTTCTTCTTCTGTCATTGGAAAAACATAATTTGATCTAATATTTCAGGGTGAGTTTAGTGTATCTTCTAGGGTTTTTTTTATGGCTTGACTTTTCATAGTAATGGTAAAGTAATAAGTGAATTTTTATAGAAGTATTAGGCAACGCAGGGCACCTCTATCAGCAGGAAATGGGATTGGCGAGTGCTTTGAAGTCTAGCATGCTCCTAAAATCCATCTGCAGACAAAAGTTTTGCTGCAAGCCATAGATCTAGTTGCATAAAGATCATAAACATAAATCATAGGTGTGTGTATGACAGGAGCTGTGATAATTGGTAGGGAAAACCAGGGCTATATATACAATAAAGTACGCAGGATACAGTGTTGTTTAGGATCCTTTGTGTGGATGGGTGCTCAGTGGATGAAGAAAAAGGAGCCTAACTTTATCTAAATTAGCCTCAAAAAATGACGGAAGTTTTGGAAATTGTCCTCCTTAGATTCCCACAGAAATGCTTGCCAGGGAGAGCAGATATTGGATAAAAGACAGTGGAAGAGAGAAAAGCTTCCTGCCTTTGCCTCTGCCTGGCCCGCTCCTGGAAGTGCTTTGCTGGGGTGTTAGCAGACACTTCATGTTACAGGGGTTGTAGCTCCCAGCGTACGCACACAGGGCTGTACTATCACCAAGGCATGGAGGCAGAGAGAATCTCAAGTATATTATATTAGTACAATTACCTCTATAATTGTAAATAACCCTCCAACAGGCTTTCAATTTTCAAATCATAGATAAATCTTTGAATCTAGTGAAGGCATCCCTCTTATGCTAAGCACTAAGAACGTACTGTACTCTTGATTATTTCAGATTTTGTAACAATATTTAGTTGTTCAGGAGTGATCACATAATTGGCCTGTAATATGCGAAATTTTGGCTTCCTAAGCCATCAAGAGGTTTCAATGTCTTCTGCCTACATACATAGTAAAAGTGATTTGCAAAATTACAGCTACACAATTGCCTAGAGCTACAGAGTCTTATATGAAGCAAAACAAATAAGATCATGAATAATGCACAAATATTTATTTTTATTATAGCCTCTTAACAGTGCTCTATTTCTAATATTTTCTCAGGTTTTAAAAATGAAAACTAGTTTTTACTTAAATTTACATTAAATGGATATCTTAATGAAATAATTCCTGTTTCATAGAAATTAAATCAACTGCACGCATTTCTGTAAAAGATGCAAGTGGAAGCTTCAGCACAAAGCTTGCAAAAACAGATGTTTGTAAAGCTGTTGCTCACAACTTAATGCATGTATCTTTGAGAGAGATCTGCAGAGCATGTCAGAATCCTGAGGAGACAGTTCTAATGGAGTTTGAGACAATAAAATATTTTTGTTCCTTGAAATAGGTATATAATCATCTTGTTAACATGGTTTTACTTAAGATAAATGGAGAATGGGCAGAACAGAAGGGCAATTAATAGTGACCTTGGAGAAGAAGCTTCAGTTTGTCTTTGCCCCAATCTCATACCAGACCTGTCTCACACAGCCAGGCCAAAACTCCAGGTGGCAGAATACCAGTTTCATAAAACTTACGTTACTGAAACATTCACATGCTATTTTTTTCCTAAATCACATCTGAAAAATCAGACTTTCTCGGAGCGTAAATCTGGACAGAACCTGAATGTAAAATTTCCTGGTACATTTTATGGTGCAAACACAGAATTGTCTGCTCCAATAATGCAAACACCCATTTTTTATCTCTTTTGAATGGAGTGAACTGTTTGGCACCTGAATAATGCAGCAGCAGGGCCAAAATTAACTCCTGTTTCACCAGAAAACTTGTTGCTAAGAAGTTGTCATATCACATTTGACTCAGATAAATTGCTTTGGAAACTGCTCTTTCCTTTTACATTTATAACATACATTGTTATAAAAAGGAAAAGATTCTGTTAGACCCACAGACTTGAGAAAACCCAGTTCCCACCAGTTCCATAATCACTGGATTCCATTATCATTTATTTCAATTGGGCAGTATACCTGCCCTGCATCTCTTGGTTGAAAAACGTAGAGGGATTGTTTGGAAAATGAGTTGGAATTCAAAGTGAATTGGAACCATTAACTTAACCATTAAGCTTATAATTTAAGCAAATGCATAAATTGGGTAAAGTAAAAATACAGGAAAGCTCAAGGGTAAACATTTCAAAATAATTCAAAATAATTTCAGAGGTATCAAATTTGTAAAACATTAGGAGTTTTATTAAAATTGTTATTTTTATGAAATGTTGGATTCTGTGATTTTTTAAATGATTTTGGCAGATATCAGAATTGTGAAGCTAGCTTCCATCGCTTTCTTTCTTATATTCCTTTGAATCTCTTTTTCACCTTTCTGTGGCTGACTTTTGATATTTACTAAGAATTTTAGATAGTATAGAAAAGTCCAGCTGCTCACATCCATGCTTTTCAGTAGAGGATCTCATTAAACAGAGTTCTAGTTGGCTATGCATTTATTATCATATTGTAAGTGCTTAGTAAACCTATTCTCCCATATATATGTCCTAAATTTTTTTTTTTTGTTGTTATAAAGGTTCTGAAACTACTTGAAATTGAAGTGTGAAAACATACAATGAATTAATCCATCCTACCATGTGTTTCTCGGTGATGATTGTCTGGGTCATGGCAATACAGTCTAAAGATGCTGCTTCTACCACTGCCACTGTCCTGATGAAATATAATTTTCTGTATATAATAGCTGAAGCTGAACAATGTGAATCTTAGAACCCAGAGTCTAATTTCTTCATTCAGCTTTTCAGAAACTGATTTTCATAACTGAGTTCTGAATATCTCCTCATACCTGACCGTCACATTGTCTGCTCAGATACCCAGGCAAGCATGTCAACAATACAAAAAACCCAAACCCATGTACTCAACAGTTACCTGAAAGTGTATAAACATATTTCTGTTTTCCAAGCATTTATTAGTATGCATCTTGTCTTCATCGTAGTCTGATCCCTTTTGAATTCTCTATCACACTGATGTACTTTCACTTCTAAATGGCTTTCGTTGCTCCCAGCCTTCTTGTTTTCCTAATTCTTTCTTCACTACTTACTTTTTATAACTTCTAATATTAATATATTTTCTTTTATTTAGGTACCTGGTCTCTTTCCTCTTTCTACTAATTATTGGTTTGGTTCTCACTAGCGGACCTAGGTAAAGGGGGGAAAGTTAACAGGAATGTTCATTTTTGCTTAGCAAATACATATTCCACTATATTTGTAGCCTCTCTCCATTATCTTTCAGAAAGATTAGAATATGTTTATTTCATTTATTTGAGTAAAGCTGCATAGAATATATAGATACATAGTGTCCAGTAGAATAAAGATTTACACAGAGCTAGTAATGCAAATTTCTTCTACTATTTCTTCTACTATAGCTACTATTATTTCTTCTTTTAAATTGTGGTCTCAGCTTGTTTGAGACTATCCGGTACAAATAAGAGTTATCTGTTGATAATTTTTACCACTGTGGCTTGTGTATGTATATTAGATTCATAATCAATCAATTAAAAAAACCAGTCCACTGTTAAAAATAGATTATTTGTTTAAACTAATCATCATTTAAATAAGCGATAAAAAGTAGTTCTAATGTCAGGGAAAGCTATTAACCAGCAGTTGGGAGCCCTCCTAAATTTTAAGATGGGCATGAGGCCTGGATAAATTATCAGTTCTTTTGTTTCCCTTCCTGACGTTTCATGTGTGTGGTCTTCAGGCCAAAAGAGTACTTGTTTATTCAAACTGTGCCTGAAGTGATGGGATGTTGCTTATTTACTGTAATGCAAACAAAAAAAAAAAATCATAATCTATCAAAAAGATCAAAATATAGCTGTTCAGTTTTATGTGCTTAAGCATAATGAAGTTTTTAGGACAGCAAAATGGGTTTGGAACGGGAATTTCCTGCGTTTCAGTCCTGAGCTTCTCATTGCTTTGGCTGATAGCCCTAATGCAAAGGATATTAGAAACCAAACGGAACAAAACCCTGTGTTATGAGAATGCTAGGCAGGCATTCCACACTGGGATGGAGCTTCAGTAAAGGGCAATCAGGCAACCTGCATTTTGGATTTTTTTCATGTATTTATGACAGACTTTAATAAAATTAATTTTTCCCCTGTTTTTCCACAGGACTTTGAAATCTTTGGGTTTTTTTAAAATGATTAGTGAGAATTTCCTTCAGTGAGTCAAGAGATAGCTTTATTTGCATTGTGAGATTTTTAAGAATTAATATCTTTAAACCTAAAAAATACAGTTTTCATTTATAATCTGGGGATGTTCATGTGAGACATTTGGTAATGCCTTGAAAAGAATTGCCTTTGATTATTTAAAGATTACTGGTAATTCTTGAGGTCTCCAAGAGATGCAAGGGCACATCTAAACTGTTTCTCATGAGTGGCTGTACATTTTTTTTTAAGATCAGTCTTTGCTATTCTGTGCGGTGTTATTTACTTAGCCTTAGACTGGCTTGATCTTCAGGTGCAGCTTTTCTGTGCTTTCTCCAAGCTTCTTTAAAATAATTTTTTTTTTTTTAAATGTTCCATCCACATTTGGTTTTGTTGGCCTCTTTCTGAGCTGTTTAATGGACAACTGGTTTGTTTTATTTATCTGACAGGGTTTCTTCATATTGTTTCAGGTTATCAGCAGTCTTGCAGATCATATTACAGCTTGTGCTCGGATTTGACCCTCGCTAGGGTTCACTTTAAATCAGATCCTTATCATTAATGCAGTGATAAATAGAGATGCTTTGGAAGCAGTATACAGATTATTTATTTAGTGCCTCTCTGTATCATGTTTTATACAACCAGGGATCAATGTCAGACCTTTATGGATATAGCTTAGGTTGCATTCAGTAACTACAACCTAAAGCCCTTTAAATAATGTTAACTTAATAGCTGACATTTTTATGAAATAAGTCTGCAAGGGGGGGAAATGTATTATTGCTCTACAGTGAAGAAGATTTTGATTTTTAATTTCATCCCCATGTTTTTAGTTTAACAACTGCCTTGAAGTCCCCACTTTAAAAAATAAATAAAAAAGGAGACAAATGCTTTTAAGGAAAAAATTGAGTGCTCTACCACAGGGGTGACCCTGGGTTATTGCTTTTGTAATGATACTTTTTGGGAGGCTCTAAATAATTTTGTGTTTTAAGGTCTCTCATTCCTACGTTTTTCCCCTTGTAAGTCTTGCTGATCCACTTATGTCATACATGATTTTCTTTTTTGTTACATAAATTTAGGCTGAATTAAAACCTATTTTCCCACTTTCAATGTTAAATTTGTTCATAGTCTTATAACTTTCTCTAATACCTTTTCTCAAGTGTCTGTCTTGCTCTGAAAGATGGCAGATCTGTAGTCTGTGTATTTCTATCTGGTTGTATTTACATTAGCTTTGAAGTCTCCTTCTAAGCAGATAGCATGTAAACTTAAGAATGAAGAAAAGTTTTTCTATTAGAATTATCAGAATTCTACTCTACATAACAAGCAAATTGAAGTATGGCTAGGTAAATAAAATAATTCACTTAAGCTTTTATACTGTTACAGACCATTTTTACAGGAGTTTTTAAGCAATTTAATAGGCATATAAATAGGGGAGAGGTGCCCAGTGGAAAGATGTTTCAGTACAAATTTACGTTTTAGCGAAAATCAGATACTTAGATTTGAAGATATAACATGGGTAAAGTTGGATTCAGGTTTGGACATAAATACCAAAATCTCAAGAGTTATTCTGATAAAATTTCAGCCCATACAGTAGAAATTCTAAGTATTCAGTGTGTTCCTGAATATTTCTTCCTATTCTTGGAATATTTCCTTCCTACTTGGAAATAAAATCTGTATGGGTGGGTTATTTGATTCAGTTAGAAATTGCTCTTTGAAGAGAAAAGAAAAAAATATCAAACGTATTCAGAACTGTGGAATGGTTTTGAGATTTGCAACTGACGTATTTCATCCTCCACATGGTCTGTTACTGTAAATGTGCTCTATAAAGTATTAAGCATTTGAGGTCTAGCACATTCAAGGAAAGTAGCTATAGGGATTTTGTTACCTTTTCTTTTTCTTCCACTTGTACTTTGAGTCCAAGCCAGGAATCGTATGGCTAAGATGAAGAGAAAAAACAAAACTGAAACAAAATTGAAGTCGGTCAGGGATTACATTAACCTACAAGGACTTCCATCATATTAACCCGATCTATTTAAAAGTTTATCTGAAAACCCATAACCTCCTTTGAAGGCTTGCTTCTGTAGGAGCTATGAAATATTCAGCCTGGTACATTTTAGCTCATGCAAACAGGGATAGTGACTACTGCAGGGAGCTACCTCCAAGCTGTCATACAGTGTTCGAGAGGCAGCCAGGGAGCAACTGTCCTCAGGAAAATGTGATGGGTGTTTGGTTAGACTGAACTATGCAAGAGATCTATGTTGTAGTGATGGCCTTCAATACTTTATGCTGACCACAAGATAGTTGAGTACTTACATCAAAATCAAATTCTCATTTAATTGAAAAGTGGGAGAGATGTTTGTATTATTTACTTTGAATGGCCTGCATAATTCCTCTTACAATCTTGTATTGCTGTAATAGCACTAACAAATACTAAGAAAAAAGTCAAATGTACATTACAAAGTTATAGTTAGGTTTACTTTCCTTTTTTCTTGCATGTTAATCCTAAAATTTGTTAGCCTTTCATTCTGGAGTCTTGGTTTCTGTTGTAGTTATTAGTAATATAAGAGCATTAGACCAAGTAGGATTCTGTGGGGCAGGGATGTTTGTGAGTGTTCACTTTGACTTCACAAAGAGCATTTGAAGTAGTGCTGAATTAGAGTGTATTTCTTTAAAAAGATGTTTGTACTTCTTAAATGGATTCATGTATTTTATTGTTTAATTGGAGATCTGTTATTGGAGAATGATATGTTTGATATAACAAATTTCAGTCTTTATCTTGGAAGGGATGTAGTGATGCCTTTCAAATGGATCCAAGGAAATGCAGAAATAGTTTACAGTATAATTTTCAAAATTGCTGAAACACATTTCTTTAAAAAAATTAAAAAAACAGCTGGAATTGTGCTGATCTGTTCAAATACTCAGGATTTAGTTGATGTACTGTATTCCTCCTAAATAAGAAAACTGGAGGTACATGATTGATATGAGGTGTTTAAAGAAAATTTAAACAGAATGCCTTCCTATTAAGTGAAGTGTTAATTAATTTATCTGGAAGTTATCCAAAAGAAACAGCCTTCATCTTGATTAAGTTTGTTCTGATACTGTAAACTGTAATGTTTCATGTTTGTGAATGAGCTTAGTAGCTTGCTTAGCTGGATTCCAAAATATTATTGAAATTACTGCTTTATTCATTTCTCAAGTACTTAAAATTTCAAAATCTCTTAAATGGTGGAATTTTGGAGGGTGGCAGTGGGTGTTTGGGGTTTGTGGGGTGGTTTGTTTGTGGGGCGGTGGGGTTTTGGGTTTTTTTGGTTGGTTGTTTTTTTTCTTTTTTTAGAACTTCAGTTTTCAGAAGTAGTCCCTTGCCTCTTCCCATCTATATTGGCCCCTCTAACAAAAGGTATTAATTGATTCACCGTGGTTCATCTTGCTTACATCCTTCAATATTATGATTAACACTACAGCACTTATTTTTAGTCATCAGTGGTTTTATATTATGTCGTTTGTCTTCATAAGTCTCCACATAAAGCTAAGAATTATGCCAGTGATTGATAATCCAAATTTCAAATACCGTCTTGTATAAATGTCACTTCCAGGTCATTATTAATAAAACATGTACCTATGTGGAAGTACACGTGCCTGTCTCTGCTGCTGGCTTCTGAACATGTTCAATAACACCAAGTATGAAAGGGCTTCAGATGGATGCTTGACTGTGTTACCTGTACTTGTTGACATATTAATTGGTCTTAATGGATCTTGACAAATACTAAGTTAACGATAACTTAGTGCAACAGATGGATAATAAAAGAGTCTAAAATCTGAACCCAGATTTTCTCAGTAAAGGCTGAACTTACTATACAGTAGGCTGTTTCTATTACACCTCAGAATTAGATGAAATGCTACTGTTTGCAAAACTGTATTTGTCTACTTTTCCTGCCATATTCTGTTCATTTGGAGGTGAAAAGGATCATACAATTTGTATAAGGCAAGATATTTTAAAATGAAATGGAAGGTATAAATCAGACAAGGATCTCATGAACATTTTGATTTTATTTCTTGTGAATATTTGAGAAAGATGAGTTTGCACAAAGAGCTCATTATGATGTGTTAATTCAAGTCTTACACCGGGAAAAGAGAGAACATCCTCAACCTTTCTTGTTGCTAATCACCAGGAGTTGTGAAACTGCTACAATATTAAGAAGTGGGAGATACAATCCCAACATGCAGTATAGGCTTGTCTTTAAGGTGAAAGATGTATTGATGGGCTTTAAATCCCACTTTAAAGAGGATGATGTATTTAAATCTGGATGTAAGGGGGAAGGGCAAGAACTTCCGCTGAATGACAGTTACTGATATTCTCTCAATGTTGTTAGTGATTACTTTTACTCACGCAAACACTTTGATTATTTTACACACACCCAGTGAGAACGTTAATATTGCTTTGATGGCTTGGAACTGAAATACCCATAAATCTCCATTTAAAGGAAAATTTCTAAACAACAAAATACAGAAATACAAACATTTTAATTCATATTGAATATGCTGTGTGGCATGTGGCATGTTGTTTACAGTGCAGTGCTAAATGCTGAAACACTTCACAAATTCATCTTATGGGCTCCTATGATTTGGGGATGGGAATTAAGTGCCAGAAATCCGTGTTGAAATAGAATAGGGATTTGACAGTTGTTGACAACAGCCAGACAATTCCACAATATCCTGTGTTGGCCCACATCATGCAGTCCTTGTGCCACCAAAACTGTTGCTGAGCTCCAAGGAGATTCTGTCTGCTTAAAACCTGGCCTGTGAGACCGTCTTGGGCTGGGATTTTCACAGGACTGTATAAGACTTGAGCACCCAGTTGCTATTTAAAGAGCTTTAACTACGTTCTGCAACTGTTTGTGTAAGGAGCCTGCAGCTCGCTAAAAAAAATTGCTGCTTTTCCAAATATAGCTGTGGGATTATGACAACCTACTTCAATCAGATTCAGCCAACAGAGTTAGGAGGAGAAGAGATGGGCACCATGAGCCCTGAAAGTAGCTGGGAAATGGAGGTAAACTGTGTACTGGAAGCTCTGCTCAAGGCAGAAACCAACTGACATGGTCTGCAACTGATCATAGAATCATAGAATTGTTTAGGTTGGAAAAGACCTTTAAGATCATCCAGTCTGACCATTAACCTACACTACCAAGTCTACTCTAAGCCAATCAAGGGTAGACTAGACTAAAAAATGATTGATGAGTGGCTCCAGCTTGATTAAAACTTTTGAATCTGTTCTTGTTTCTGCTGCCATTGGTGTACTTACTTAAAATGTCAATATAAAAGGTTGGTGCAGATTAAAGATAACAGAATACAACCTATGTGGAGGGTGTTTGTTGATACATCTGCAGAAATTTTAGAGCGCTTATCTAGTGTGCTAAATTAAACCTAGTGTGTTTCTGATCCATTATCATCTGTCTGACCAGAGGCTTCAGAAGTAGGTGAATGAAATGTACAAGCCCTCTTACACGATGACAGTGGCATAATCTCCATATGGAAAAAGGGAAAATCTTTCGTAAACCCTAAAAGCCAGTTAGATTCTACCTTGATGATTATCTGATGACCCAGATCTTACATTCTCAGCTTACACCATATGAATTCCAAGCAGGTCTTCTGGCTTTAAGTTACTCTTGGGCATACTTACAGCACTGTGTCTGGGTTTTTTCAGCATCTCTGGTACATTTTCTGTTTCCTAGTCTCTAATGTAATCTCTTCTGGAAGTGAGATCTGCAAATTCAACTTCCCAAGGTAGCCCAAATTTGGTCACAATTTGTGTGACACTTCTATACAATTCACAAATCTACAGTATCTTTGGTCAGTGGCAGCTGTGAGTGTACTGATTTACAGGTTACCTCCTGCACTGTAAGAGTGGTTACAATATAGACTCAGTCTTAGCAAAAGCGTTTCTACGATCAGTCACCTGATCGCCAGCCCACAAAAGTGATCTTTAAGATGATTGATTCTGAACAGAACATTGCTGAAGTTTAGTGATTTTTAATCTGGTGACCTTAAGAAATACTAGACTAAGGCTAAGTAAAAATGATGGCAGATAAAGACAATAGATCAAAATTTAATTTGTCAGTTGAATTCTCTTTGAGTAG
The DNA here is from genome assembly GCF_030463565.1 of Pelecanus crispus. Lineage (NCBI taxonomy): Eukaryota > Metazoa > Chordata > Aves > Pelecaniformes > Pelecanidae > Pelecanus > Pelecanus crispus. Next base: position 31,451,649 of record NC_134650.1, read on the forward strand.
ATACACAGAATCTTTATAAAACTATAATGGATTTCTAGGATGTCATAATCCTAGCAGTGCTCTTCTTTATGTTCAGTTTAGAAAAAATTTTGTAGGAATCCCACTTTTTTTTTTTTTTTTTTTTGGCAAATGTAATGCTTTTAGAAGTACAAAACCTGAACATTTTCCCCTTTTTCTACCCTTATTGCTAAAAAAAAAAAATATAAACTTCACCTTTTTTTGCTAATAAGGATTCAATAAATCTTTTTCTATCTATAGGCTTTTTTTAAAAAAAATATTAAAATTAAAACTCAAACTGTAATGGGATTTTTTACCTGTTTCATGAAACCAAAGTTTCAAAAAATGCTGATTTTATTGGGATGAAATGAAAACTTTCAGAGTCTTAGGTATCTATACATATACAGTCTCTGCTCCATCACTCATTGGATTTGCAGAGTAAACACATTCAAGTCTCCATTCTGAATTGACCAGAATAATAATCAAAGGTATGCCTCGAAAAGTATGTGATTAACCTGGATAGTGCTATCTGTTTTGGAGGTTGTTTGCATCTGTCTAGACTCTAATGCATGCTGAGAGATTTTCCTTGGTTTAAAATTTTGTTTGGTCTGAGTAGGCAAGAATTTTCAGGTTTTCCCTTTCCCTTGGGAGTGGGGAAGTTTTCTCAAACAAATTATTGAGAAATTAAAGCTGAAAGTAATATCTCATTTTAACGAAATAATACTTCCTACTTCAAAGTGGCTGTTAATGAAAGGATTAATCTTTCTGGTTTCACTAGTCATACATACATACTGTTGCAAAAAAGTTAGGTGCATGATATTTGGGGAGTTATTTCAGCCTTTCACTGAATAGTATATGAAACTAATCTGAAAACCAATTAATTGCCTAAATGATCAGTTCTGCATTAAAAATTGTACTTCATTGCATCTTTTCTAGATTTTATATTCACATTGTCCCAGCAAGTTAGTGTTAGATTTTTGTATCTCTAGGAACAGATCTATCAGATACATAAATGTAAACATGTTTTTTTTTGAAGAAAACTATTACATAGATTACTTTAACAGCTGTATAATGTTGATTGAATCTTCAAGTTTTTAATCACGATTTGTATTTTATATGTATGTAATAATAACTTTTTCTTAATAATTCATTATCTTCAAGTGTCTCTCAAATGCAGTTTTGCTACGTGCATGTACTTTATTTTACCAAATAACCTGGTCTTATATTTTTCATTTGTAACTCTTTCCAACTTTATTTTTTTCTTTCATACTCTCTTCTTTCATATTCTTTCAGTTTCTCTGAATGAGGCCACCTATGAAACTGCTGGCAGGTAGTAAGAAAATAAGTGTTTAATGAGTGAGGAAACTATTATAGCAGTCAGGAAAGGGAAATTACAGCATATGTAATAGGACAGTCATTACTTTTATAAAATTCAGTATGAAATTGTTAATGTCTCTTGACAGTTCTCCAGTAATTAAGATTTCATCTTGATTGTCTTTCTGTTAACGTGAAATGATATGATGGTTAATGTTGTTTAAATCACAATGTTAAGTGAATGAAAAATCAGAGTGTATAATCCTCTGGATAGTATTTGTTAGAGGCTTTAATGTTATACTCAACCCAATTTAGAAAAATGTTTTTTCATTAAATTGTGAATATAAGTTTATAAAATTGAAATTACCTCTTGGTAATATTATATTTATATAATATATATATATGAGCACACATTTATATACCTTTCTAGCTTTTGAAAAATATATAAACTGTATAAACTAAGGCTAATTATGAGGTATGACTAAAAGCTAGACTTTCAGACTAATTGATAATCCAATGAAACTCAGTAAGTGTTAAAAACATTTGTAACAAATGTAATTGCTCAAGAACATATTTATGAGACAAGTAGACAGTTATTTTATCATTATTGTAGCTAAAATGGCATTTCACATTAGATACAATCTAGATAAGAAACATCAAGGCAATAATCAGGCTAAGCAGGTGCTTACTCATAGGATAAAGGATGTCATGAAAATCAACCTCCCACAGCGCTACAAGAGAAGGGTTTACAACTATTGCATCTTGTCATAATGATGACAGAAAGACACAGCCCTCCTAGCTAGAAAATAAAACAGAAACTTACCACCATCCAGTGAATTATGAAGAGCATATTAACAGAAATAATCCTAAAATGTGAAAATGAGCTAACATCAACGGAGAAAATTGATTGAATTCATTTGTTAAAGAACAACGTAAGTAAGGTCTTTTGGTAAGCATACTGTGCTTAGATTTAAGCAACGTAAGTTAAATTTCTGACTGTTGGAACTTACTCTGACTTTTGGAAAGTCACTTGGTGCTAAATTGTGCTACAAATTCCTACTGTCCTCAAAAGATCTAAAATCAGTTTCTTAATTTCTGTGGTTTAGTTCCCCAAGCGTAAAACAGGAGTAATAGCAATTTTCTGTCTTGAAGGCTTGTCACAAGGATGAATCAATTCATTTCTTAGCTGGTATAACACAGCAATGACACAAGCACATCTGTACGGTATGATAAAAAGGTAATATTGTAACAGATCATTTAAGAAAGGGAGAGGAAAAAGTCAGTATCACAAACTGAAAGCGTTCCTAAAAGAAAAGTATGATTATCTGATTCAATAACTTTATTCCTGGGATTATTTAGTGTTATTGCATATGAGGCAACCCATCTGTCACTAATCACACTGTTGAATGCTGGGTTGTGTTCTGCTTGAGCACTTTTCAAACTTCAGTGACATGTTCTGTCCATGAATACCAGAGTATACAAATTACTTGAAAAAAAACCCACCTCTAATTTTGATATTTTCCATTTCATTGCAAGGTTTTTAAGAGACTTTTCCATACCTTTGTTCCAAATACTGTTACACAACAGTGAACACATTCTCAGATAAAAAGCAGAAAGCAATGAGTACTTACAGTATGTAAGGTACATATGTATAAAAATCAGTAGGGTTACTACCAGGAACATACTGACTTTCACTATCAACCATTTAAAATCAATTTGAAGGCATTTGGTAAGCATTTTAAAGAGCAACTAGGCATCAATAAAATTTAATTAATTGGGTCTTTGGATGCACATGTAAATTGAGTGTTAATTGTGCTAGCAATGCTTTTCCATTAAAAATTAAACTCATGATTAGTAACGAAGAAAAAAACAAGCCAATGTTGTTCCATAAACAAATCTCATTTTCTTTAATTGTGACCCTACTTTAGATAACAATCATAATTCTCCATTTGCTTTGTTAAATGTGAGCATCACTATAGCACGGGAAAGACAGATCGATTGCCAGTTATTTTAACATATCACAGAAGTATCATTCAACACTTTTGATGCAATGTTTTTGTTTAAATTGCCTTATTCCTCCTTTGAGCAAGAATGGAAAGTTCTTTTCTTGTAATATCAGGCAGACAACATATTAAGCAGAAAAATAAGTTTGTCAACCATATTTTTATAAAGAAGGATTTAATAGTAATTTGGGGATTATTGGGGTAATCAACTTTAATTTATTTACCTGTAGGTCTGAGTATACACAGATGAGAATTAATATGAGTTTCAATTCAGTCTAGGATGTAGGTATTTGAAGCTTCAGTTCCATTCCTGGTTCTTCCACAAACTCTGCTCCTGTAACTATGCTTTAAGAACAAACACAAATCAAGGCGGGGGGGGGAAGAGAAAAAAAATGTGCTCAGTTCTTGGAAGAAAGTCAATAGATTTCAGGAGTGAATGTTAGCATCTAGTGCTTGTCAAACAGAAATGCATCCACGCAGGTTGGACTGAGGCTTCTACAGTGTGAGTTTTAAAAGCAGGTCGTCTCCTTGTACAGTGCTGTAGTATCTCCATGGTTCTGGATTCTGTTCCTAGGCAGGCAGCTGGGAGTTAGGAATTGGAGACCCTGAGTTTTATTAGCCAGACCCTCTGAATTATTTAGGCACTCATTCTCCAGTTCCTCCACCAGCAAAATTAATATGTCACTTCATTATCTCACTATTGTAAAGATATAAACACCTTAAAAACTGTGAAGTACTCAGGGATGATGTAGACATGGTTACCATATAAGTAGACAGCAATGGTATTATTGTCTTTGAATATTATGTGGAAGACAATGATAAAAAGAAATATTAAAGAGACAGGAAAACCAAAAGAATCTGAAACAAGACACTCTGAGGAGTCTGAATCTAAATCTTAACTCATCCATTTATTCATACCAGTTTTACTGGCAGAGCATCAGTTAACCTGTGGAAAAGCTATTCTCATTTTGCTTTGTCCCCCCATATGAAGAAAAATGTTAGGAAAAATTAGCTTGTGACCACACATTTTTCATATTAATTGTTAACTCATGCATTTTATCTAGAGCTTGGATTGTGGGTGGACTTTAAGATGATACTATTCTAAAAGGATTTGAAGTCCAAATCAATTAAACCAGACAAAGTAATGTCTCACTAGAATCTAAGCAGATAACAGTGAGGAGTCTCAGGTTCTAGGTTTGTAAAGGATCAGTCAAAAATATTTAAGTAGTAGTAAAAAGGGACCTGAATAAAAGGCTTAGGAGTAGCAGGACACTATTTTACAGAAAATGTAAAATCAGTCAAAATACGAAGGGAATATTTTATAGCTTCCACACTGAACTTTGAAATTCCTCATTGTCTGTTGGACTCGGGAACTGCATCTCTCTGTGTAGCACCCTCATTTCTCAGGAGCTTCTTTGACAGTGTTGAGCAGAATAACAGGAAAAAGAAATTTTGAGAAATATCAGAGCCTTCCTTCGGTGGCCTTGTGCGCCCTCTCACTATTCACAACAACGTACTCTGATAGCTGGGAAACAGGGGTGCTCCATCCTTATGTGCTAAACTATGCAAGTCCAGTTCAGATTCTTCATAGCCTCAGGGTGAAAAGCAAGAAAATTTTGTTAGAAGCAAATTTTCAAAGGCAGAGAATTGATTTTCTCTCTTGTTCTTGAAAAATCAGGGGAAAATATATACTAGTGGTGATAAAAACCTCACTGTCTTGAAAGATAAGTATGTGCTTAAATTATTCATTAGCTTCTGTCACCTAATGTGAAACTTTTGCCACTCGTATGTGAAACTTGGAATTTTGATAGGTGAGTGCAAATATCCTACCAAATGAAACTTGTGCTCCAAGGGTTTCTCCTTTCTCCACAATAGTGTTAAGGTGCCCTTCCAACATCAGCCCTCCTCCCCTGAAGCACCTCATGCCTGTTTACTTGAAGTACTCTGTGCTGCCTGCGCCTAGGTTGTCACTCGCATATCGGAGATGCTATTTAGTATCTCCAGTGACTGAAACAATAACATGAAGCAGTGTAAGGGAACAGTGTTCTTGTTCCATAATTGCTTCAGGACTATGTCAGCATGGGTTGATTTGCCTTTCCCAGCTGGTATGTCCTATTCATCTCAACAACATCTTCAGACCAAAGCCAAGGAAATTAGTGCACAAATTTAGTAGAGTAAGTGGCCAAATCGTGGTCAGTTTGTATTTATCCATGCATTTTATTTATAACAGCCATAACAGTGTACTTCTCTGAAGCACACAGAGAACTATAAATTTGTGGGTCTAATAGATTTTATACTTTGATACATGACCAAAGTGCTTAAAGATAGTTTAATGATTATATATTTCATGTAGACAACCCCAGAAAATTTGTGCATCTGACTGTGAGAAGTGGCTTGTGCCTTTTCACTGAGGTTTGGAGAGCAGAACTTGCAAATTCCTTATGAATTATTAGAAAACAGCATAGAAGGCAATTATCAAGAATAAAGTGAGCTACTTGAAATCCTGGCAGTCAAGTCTGCACTGATCATTTGTCTGATCCCAGAAATGTCTGTCCACCAAAAGATTTTCAGTGCACACAGATGTTCAAGTAGGACTGGACTGTGTCTTTGTCTTACCTGCTCAGATAGGAAAGTAAAGGCTCTTCATACTGTGCATTGCCTTGCACCTAAGGTACAGAGCAGATCCTGCTTATTTCCCACTATTCTGTAATTCTGTGATTTAGTGCTGTGGTCTGCTGTTAGGTGGATGGAGAGGTTAGGAGTGGCTTGTTTTTAATTTCCCTCTTGCACTTGGTTGCAAGTAGGGGGAACAAAAAGTGTCTTTTGGAAGGCAGTCATAGCTGACTTAGGCGTGGGGGGAGCAAAGAAGGTATTTCAGAACAGGCTGACAAATACTGGGATCCTTTAAAGAATCCTGCTTGTAACTACCCCCTCCTCCCATGTCAGATAAAGTTTGCAAGCATGCTTTCAAGCAGCTTAACTTTCCTCCTAATCTTATAAGAGAAATGGGACTATTTGCTGTTGCTTATATCTACAGTGGTTTCTGTCTCTTCTGTCTGTCATGTGACCCAGATCCTAAACCTCTTTGTAAACTTCAATTAAATGTTTAGCCACAGATTGGGGGGTATGCTTCATACAAGCTTTGGTCCGTGTATTAGCATGTTTTGAAGAACAGTAATTTGAAATGATAAAGAAACTAGATTTTTTTTTTTTTTCTGTTGGAGTTCCATCTGATCTGATGAGTTCCTGTTTTCACACACCAGCTGTATTTTTTTGAGTGGAAATGATTATATGTTCAAAACCAAGGACATAAATTTAAGTCTCCTTTTTGGTTAATGTGAGCCTTGTACTCATTAGCATTCAATCAGAATGGATTAAGAGGTGGGGGAAGAAGGTGAGACTTATGAATGTGTTAAATAGCAATGAAGAGATGAGTAATTACAGTTCTGGCTTTGGGTTTTGAAGTTTTGGGGATTTGAGCTTCTCTCCCTGCTCCTCCCCCTACCACCCCCCAACTGTTAGTTACCTTTGGGTTGAAATATCATTACTCTCAGACCTTGCTGTCCTGCCTGACATTTGTTCATTTAGGGCAGATTTACAACACAGGGAAAGGGTTGTGTTTGAACTCAGATAACTGTTAACTCTGATGCAGCTTCTTCAGCTTTAACAAGTTATTGCTAAAAACAGTTGTATTGATTCTTACACAGCTGTGGGCAAGCAGTAGTTTCTCTTTCCTACACATCTTGACTGTTTTTTGTTATTTGAAAATTCTGATAACTGTGTACAACTGGATTTGGCAGAATATTGTGAACAGGAGATCTGTTCTCTTGTCTTGGATGTTAAGCAAGCAATTTTGTACAAGTTGCTTTACTTCTTCATGGTTATTTTTACTTTCTATTAATTATGAGGGTATTTTAGAAAATGTCACTTTCGAAATGCTTTTATAGTAGAAATTAAAATGCCTATTATAAAATTATAAAATTTTACGCTTTGTAAAATGTGAAGACTTGTCCATATTGTGAAGTAAAAAAATAGTTTTCCTCTGGAAATAGAGTTATTTTGTTTTAAATATATACTATCCCATGTTTATTTCCATCATAGTAATAACTAAAGCTAGTGAATCTCGAGATAGTAATTTCCTGTTAGCTGTTTCCACAAACTCATTTCTTCAAACATTATATTAATAGCCTCAAGTATGAAAAAGACAAAATCTAAATATGTTATTTTGAGAAATAATTCCTTAGACTATGAAAAAAAAATTTTTTTGTTACTCTATTGAGTTTTAAATTTCACAAGAAACCAAAGTTATAATGCATAATGGATATGAAGATGAGAAATTATTTCACTGTGGCAGAAAAAAGGCTCCTTTTCATCTAAAAATGTTGATAAGGTAGTTCAATCAGTGCTAAATAAACAGATTTTCAAAATAGATTAGATCTAAGAAATTGTAATCTATTTATTGTCATACTGTAACATTTCACTAGCAGTAGCATTATGTCAGGCTAATATTACATAATATAACACATTTTAATGCACGTCAAATGACATATTCAGATATAATGTGCCACTAGTAGTATTCTATAATACACATTACTCCTACAAAGATATATAACAGAAAAGTAATGATAAATCTATACAATGAAAGTATCCATTACTGCTCTCAGAAAGAGAACACCAGTATATGATTGATTATATACCAGATATTTTTGAAAATTCATTTAATGGGAAATTTAAAAAATAATTATTTTTCTTGGGAATAGAATTCCTCATGGGAAATGCATACATTTCAATAAACTGTTTAATTTAAAACAGAAGTTCCAAGATTGAAACTGGCTGTGCTGGGAACTGTCATTAGGGTGGGAATTTCATTTTTATGTTAGATTAATAAATGCAAAGAAAGACAAACCATGTGAGAGAGTTGCCACAGCCTCTTTTCAAACTCAGCTGCTATCTTTGTTGAAGATATCAAGAATAATCTCATCCTGTTAGCAACTGAATATACAGTAAGCAGGTCCCTGTTCTTGCTGTCTAAAAATACATGAAGTAAGGACTAGGGAAGAGTTGAAAGTGCTGAAGCAGCTTTCCTAGATAGCAAAGTGGCAAGATCCAAAGCTTTATTTATTCTTAGCATCATGCCCTATCATATGAGGCTGTTTCTAATTTATTTTTGCCTATATTATTACTTTTATTTACTGTCTATTAGACAATATAGAAAGACTCATCATGAGAAACACATTTTTCCCCTTATCATCTAACTCACAAGCTGACTGAGTTTCAACAATCATAATCATTTCCTTGATAACTGCACTATACTGATGGTTGTTTGATGCTATTCAGCAGGTGGTATCCCATGCTGGTGACTCCTCTTATCTGAGTTGTATCTAACTTAGTTCTTCATCATACTGTGAGTTTGGATAGTGTTAAAATTGATGATAATTTCACACTATCCTCTGACCTAGAAGGCATATTATCTTCAAGAGGAAATATCAGAGCTTTATGAAATCTAGTAAGAAAAAAATGAGAGGGAGGAAAAGTTTCTGATGTTTGTTTTTCTCATGCTGCTTCGCTTGTGTCAGGTTTCAGTCATTGAATGCCTTTTGGTTTGTCCATGTACTTTTTGTTTGTTAAACTTCATGTGCTTATCTAACTTCCTAATCTCCTGTGGGGATTTGATAACCTTAGTGTTTTTTTCATGCTGCTTCTAGTGCCTTTGCCATGATTAATGGGATAGACCACTAAACTGGCCACCTCCAAAATTATGGAATGTGTTAATCAGATGGGCAGATGACCTCAGGGAGTGCAATGACCCTTAGGATCAAAGGTCAGATTTAAACAATATGACAAATACAAGGATGTTGTCATTTCAAACTAAAAGAGGGTAAATAGATAAGGAGTAACTTGAGTGACATACATATTTCTTGCACTTTTTATGTATACAAATTGACTTTTAGCATTAAATAGCAAGTAATGTATCTTCTATGGCTTGCTATATGAGGTCAAAGTTACAAGGGGAAGATTATTTGTGAGGTACAAGATAACAAAGAGCACAAGATTTGGTTTCATTTTCAGTGTTTGGTGTAAAGCAACCTGTTATTTCTGTGCCTTCATTTTCTTCTCTATAAATACTACAGAATATGATCCTTCGCAAAGCTGTTAAAAAATCATGCATTCACAATACTGCAGAAGGGCAATGCAGTGTTGCTACCTGTGCTACTGTTGAGTAGCTGTTTCATATATTATCTATTTAACTGGAAACATGACACCATATGGTATAGTAAGTATTAGTATGGAATTTTATTTTTCTTTCTTAATTGTTAAAGTAAAGTGATCTCTACAGAGTTGTATTATAGAGGGGGAAAAAAGGCTCAGTCCTTCACCCTGGTACAGATAAGAAAAAGGACTTAAGACAAATTCGTGCTTCCATTGCATTGACTGGCCAGACACCAAAACAGACTTTATCATAATTTAAGACAGCTCTAAACTACACTGGCTGAATAAGCTGGGAACCTGTCAGAGCATTGTATCATTTTTTTCCTGAACATGGCATGAGTTCTGCCTAGTGCTTTCTAACCCAACCTTCTACTAGGTCTCGGAAATAATTGACGTAGAAATGCATTATGTCAAGAAGAATCATCTGTTGCCCTTCACGGTAGCTTTTTAGTCACAGCTATACAAAGCAGTTCAATGTGGGACAGGAGTTTGAAGCTTAAGTGTGTCGAGCCAGTGAACCATCAAGCAGACAGTGCTGTATCTTCCATAAAGCTTCTATTCAGCAGGATTTGTAGTGGACATATAGTCTACAGTACATATATCTTGGTCCAGTTATTTAGTATTTTTTCCTATCTGCAGTTCTGAGTATTTCATAAATGATGTAAAAAGCAGTATAAAAAACCTCATCTCTAAATAAACCAAGTATCAGAAGTGTTTTATAAATTTGTTTCTTTCATAATGTTACTGTTGTTGTAGCCGTGGTGGTCCAAGGACATCACTAAGCCAAGTTTTGTGCTGGATCGTAATATCTTTTGTTATGATTAACATGTCTACTTAGACTTAATCTCAGCTTTTATATCTTTCAAAGTTTGCTGCTTCTGTTTCAAAGCTAAGAATTATTCAAAAGCATCTCTGCTGATTTTCCCCCCAATTATGTGTTGGCTGGTTCAATAAAAAAATTTCTTCTCCCCACAAGCCTAGACTTGCCTTAGGAAATTCTGTCATGAATGCTCAGATGCTTTGCTACATGTTGGTTGTACTGACATTAAAGGAGACAAAGCAGTGAGGAATAACTCATAAACCATCAATTCAACTTTATTACTTAGATAGAGCTCTAACTTGGTTGTGGCAGTGTGACTGAGTAAAGAATGTAGTTCAGCACAGAAACTAAAAAGTGTAAGGCAGGCTGTAAAGGTAACACTTTTGAGATTTTCAATTAATATTCAGCATTAATAATAAAAAAAAAAAAAACCAAACCCAAACAAAAACCTGCTTACTTGAGAAATGTTTCCTTAATAGGTCTTCAGATTACTTTTGGTTTGTAGGTAATAACTGAAATGAGTTCTACTGAATATGGTCAATTGAGACTTGGGATGGAATGAAGTATTCCATTCTGAGGGCATATGTATTTATATCCTATGTTCACAAAAAAAAAAAAAAAAAAGGAGAGATAGATAAATCTTTTATAACAATAATAAAAAAGAAAAGAAACCATTTTGCATGAAAACATGTTTTAACTGTATTTGTAACACTCAGTAAATAAATTACAGGTTTTATATCATTCCGAAAGAGCTGCGAGTGATTTATTCAGTTATTAACTTCACACGCTTGGAAGAATGAATTAAATACCAGTCCTTGTTGAAGGCTTTTGGATTATTCTGCCAGAATATACCACTTAAAAGTTTTGGCAGCTCAGTGTGTGTTGTGTGATGAGCAGGGAGATTTTGGTGGAAGCTAAAGCAGATGAGTTTGTATCCTGACAGTTTACAGCATCTTATAAATTCCATAAAATGAAAATGAATTATGTATTATTGGGTTTACATAAGGTCACCAGATGAACTCTGACCCTTCTCTTTTCTCATTTGGCTCAATTATTAGATGAAATGACAGATCTGATCTCTTTTCAAATTGTATTAGAAGGGGCCTCTTTATTTTGCCCTCTAGCAGCAATTCTCTGACAGAACTAGGCAAGTGCATTAATTATGATTGATTTAGTGGGTCTATAAGGTGATTATTTCTCAAATTCTACTTCTGTGTGAAAACCTTTTGACCTCTCTCAGGCCACACAGCAAATGAAATCCATAAGAAGATTTAAGAGGGGACTGACCAGCGCTGCAGTTTCCTTCTGCTGTTTGAACTCAGAACACTTTGGGACACCCAAGCAAATCCAAAGGATTGAATTACCAGAACATACCGTGGTTAAAATGTTTAACAATTTGATATCTCTGTTTAAAGAAAATGGCATGAAATTGACCACAAGGGGAAAAATGTCCCCTTTTTGGAGGGGGGAAGTGGCAAAAAAGATTTTTTGCTTTGTAAATTAGACACGATAAAAAGATCAAGATGCCTCATATCAAGACTCTGCTGGAGTGTGTTACATAGCAGTGAGAATAGAATTTCAGCCATATTCTTTTGATAAAATGGCAAAACAACTTCAGAAATCAGTTTAAGGGTCTACTTTTTCTTGGTGTGACTATAAATATTATGGATTACATGTGTGTATGCATATGTTTATACACACATATATATAAGCATAGTAAAGAATACAGTTTGAAATTAAATCTGAGTTCAAAAAGAGAGACTGCACACTACATTTATTCCTAAGTAACATTAATGCTTTGTTTATAGGCTAATAGAAATGCGAATCCTGTTTCCAGATAAACCACTGATTTTGGCAAGCTTAATTCTCTGGGAGGCCTATAGTAATATACCATACAAGTGCAGTAATTCTAGATATGAATATTGTGTAATAATGCCTTTTACAACTCTGTTGTTATTAACCAGTTAGAGGATACGTGAACTGAGATAAGTTTCTTGGGAGCAAAGCTGACTGGCCTTCAACTGCCAGCTCAGGGCAGTGTGTATCTGCTCTGCCTTTTCCTTTTTGCCTGACCTAAATTTTTGCTGAGTTGCTTCTTCTGGTAACTGATCTCTAGAAATAGAGGAAGGGGGTGTAGAAGTAGGGGAATAGAAATAAGATTAAATATACTTCTCCTTACTATCCCAGAGTTCTAGCTCTGTTATTGGAAGAGTCAATGTCTTTGAATTATGAAGTAAAAACATTTTGTCTTTTGAAAATCAGATCTTTGTAAGATGGTAATTGTGACTAGTAATCTTGTTAACGCTCAACAGTTGAATCAAATCTATACTTATTGAGCATATCTGCTGCAAGATATTATTAAAAGTACTGTAAATTTGTTTCAGAATTTTTTCATATACTTCATAGAGAGGGCTGTTATTATTCAAGTAGGCCTTTCAGGAACTCCTGAGCAAAAGTCTGAGAATCCAGCTAATCCAGATGAGGTTTTGACAGTCGATTTTAACTTTCTAAATATAAAACTAAACAAAAAATAATCAAAATAGAATTAGAAGAGAATTTCAGACACATTTCAGTACCCCACAGGTAAGGAAACTTTGACTGCAGTTTAACAAACTACAATAAAATAATTTAGTACTACCAAAGGGTGATGAATTCGAATAACAGAAGATTAGTTGCAATGTTCTGTGTTGTTCCAAAAATGTTTTTAATTCAGCTTCATATTGTTTTTCTTTGATATACTTTAAAGAAAATCCAGTTTTGAATTGCAAATACAAGTAACTGGACAGTGCATATAGGTGTTGTTGATGGAGAATAAATTAGGAACATAAAGTTCTAAAAATTTACTTTATGCTAATTTTAGATTACTGTGATAACACTTCAACTCTTTGTCCCTAAATGTAATGGAAGAGAACTTTGAATTTTAAGACTTACGATTACACCTAGCAAAAACCAATTTTGCTAGAATTTCAGATTAGCAGAAGCATGCCATTCTGTTGGAATACATATGTTTTGACAAAGTATTCATGAAGCACAGGATGAACAGAGAAAATGTCTGGTGCTTTTTAGCGTGGAATAATTTAGGAATTGCCCTTGGATGTAGAAGGTGTGTTCATGTCTCTTCTGTGTTTGAGGTAGGGTGATCTGAGATTAAAATCTCTGCTTTGAATCAGGCAGAAAAAGAACATGACCTGGCTCTTGCAATCCAGGAAGCATCCCTGCTGTTTAGTATATGCATTCATGCACATACAATAAAAATGGGAACCATGAAACAATTCTCTTTCTACGGAGCTGTTCAAAGCAGCATCTGTGATACTTTGATGCTAGTCACAAACAGTGTTGGTCATACTCTAGTCGGTTCTGCTAGTGACACCATTTCAGGGAAACAAAAATGTTGGGCAAAGTTTTCAGCTGCCCTGTGCCACATTACACCAGGGTAGGACCTTGCTTCTTTTGGTAGATGTTTTCCCGTAAAACTGTTGCTGCTGATCACCACTTGTTTTCAAGTCCCTTTATCACTAGTAAATTGCACATGGTACCTCGCCAGATACTTTGGATTTTTTACTTCACTAGCATAAATGAGAACACTACCAACAACTTCATTAGCATCCTTTGCAGTGGGCACAAAATGCTTACACAATAAAGTGTGTGTTGAGCAATTATTTGGGAGAAAAGTGCCTGTTGAACATTTATTACTGAATTTTCTGGGGGATTCCTTACTGTCTGAATTCATCTCTTCAGCCATGCAATTTCCTGTGCTGGAGCATGTGCAGAAGCAAGAAAAGCACAACAGTTGTTTTCATGCTATGTATCAGCTGTTCCAGATCTCTGCAGGAGATCTTAGCACAAATCCTGTCACATTGAATAGTTTGGCTAGTTTATCACTATGCTTTGCCAGTAACCTTGGTAAAGGCATAACACCTGCACTAGCCAATGCTTGTGCCTCTGTTCCTTTCTAATGCTACTACTTGTATTGAAATTAGTAAGGATATAACTTTGCACCTGCTCTCAAAGATTTGCTGGCATAGGCACACCAGCTCTGATGTAGTATTTCTGATGTTTAGATTTTGGTCTTGTATTAAAAATCAGATAAAAGTAATAATGTCCAATTTTTGACACGGGAAAAGTATGGCATGTCCATTGAAAACAAGCTGATAACTGAAGTTATGCTAATGAAATAATGTACCATAACATGGACTCATGTTCAAAGTACTGGTTTAGAGCTGAATTGTATGTACTAGTGTTGTGTGGGAAGCTATAGCAATATCTTAGCTGTGCAGCTTACTGATAGCTATTGTTTGGTTTATAGGTAAGTGAACGTCAATAAATTGAAATAGTGAGATGTAGCAGTAGGTCAAGTCAGTCATCTTGCTTCATTTTGAGTTCATTCGTGCACTCCGATACTTCAAGTATAAGATGCTTCAAAATGTGTAAGTATTTCATATGAATCTCAACTGTTGATGAACTTTGTTGCTTTTCAGAAGGAAGAATGTGACTAATAGGAGATATTTTCAAACCCTAGACAAGATTGGGCACCGATCTGGAAAATAGTTCTGTGTTCCTTTTTCTCATTATTTACTAAAAATATCTGAAGACATCAGTATTTTGAAAGCTGAATGATTTAGAAAATCTGACCCTGAGGTTCCTGAATTCTTTTAGAGGTTGGCTCAAAAAAATCTTCTTACATTATTCTGGGTCATACAGCTTTGTGAGCAGTATAGTATAGAGTAAAGTATAATAAAGAGGTGGTTCATTCTCAGAAATGATAATTCAGACATTCAGTGCAACCATTACAATCTTTCAAAAGACCACTTTTTACCGTAGTAGAATATGAATCAGCTGTTTTTTCTAAACTATACAAAATCAAACCCAGAGACATTCTAGTTTTTTGGAAGATGTTAATTAGTTCAGCAGCATATTTTCCTTGCTGTAGATAGAGTTGTGGCAATCAAACATGTAAGCTTGCTTATTGATCTTTCATTAAATAATAAGAGGTCTCAGACACTGAAGTTAGCATCTTCACACATTTGTAAACAACACTAATGCTTTTCTTGTCAATCTGTACCCTGTTCTGCTGTTAGATGACAAACGCTCACAAATAAGAGTTCTACAGAAAGAAGTATCTAGTCCGTTTTTTAGACCCTGGGAATTTCCCATAGGATATTTATGACTATTACATTCCTTGAGACATAAAACAAAGGAGATGGAAAAATGGGGAAGTCTGCTCCCACACTGAAGGCAATATATACATAGCCATTGTGAAATTAAATGATGTTTTCCAGGCATGGTATATTATTGGTTTCTGTAGAATTCTTAGAAAGAATATACTGCTGGGCTTATCACATTTGTGACTTAGTGATTTTTTTTTAATTTTTTTTTTTTTAATAGTCTGAAAGTTCTGAAAAGTACACAGACTTTACCTGTGATTTCTACAAGGATGTGATGGAAGTCTTTTTCCAGATATATTCATATTCATTTTAGAATAATATAGTATGTTTGATTCCTCTCCTGTCAGGTTTTTGCTGCTATGGTTGCTATGTATTATAGCTATTATATGTTAATACATTCTAAAAATATCTACATAGTAAAAATAGCCTTTGAATATTGCATCTCAGGAGACCAGTGATAGCTTCATTTACGATGTCCTACTTGTAACCATTTGTGTGATGCCGGTCTGTCTCAGGGTAAAGTCCTGCAGGGGTGCTTCAATTTTGAGCTGTCCCATGATCAGCTTCCTTTGCATCCACTTGGCAAAATTGTGCACGTTCAGTCTAGTAGCTGAAGTTATTTTTTTCCTGTAACTTTATGTCTGTCATTCTTCTGTACATAAATAGACAGTAATGTTTGATGTATGGATAGAAGGGTACTAATATGGGCTTCATACAGTATTAAGCTGCCCAGGTAGATGGGCTTGAGAATTGTTTGTATGGATTCTGCATAGTTCAGTATTCATTTCTGTCTTACCACACTGATAAATCAGCTTAGATTTCTTTTTAAGAAATAGATGTTAATAATTCTAGTGCCTGATTATGTCAGACTAGGCCCCTAAAAGCCTTGGGTTTACAGTTTATAACTGCCTTGCAAATAGGAATGTTATTTATGATAATGAGTATTGTTTGTTTGTGAGCAACTTGATCTTGGATCTGAGTTGAGACCATTGTTCTCAATACACCTAAGAGCTGAAGCAAATTGGAAATGATGTTCAAAGGTTATATTTTAATGTCCGAGTTCCTTGTGCCTTGTTTAGAGATAACTTTCTGCTCAGAAAGCTCTCTTCACTTGGCTTGAATCTGAAAAGAAAATGTATTACATTTTAATACTGACACAAACAAATGAGTTGGTTTTAGTTTCTGTCATCCACAAACCGCTATGTTTATAATACCACGAGTATATTAATGGACAGATTTAATGATATATATATTATTTCTGTCAGGATCCTCTAAATTACTTTTGCTACCACAAGGCACAAAATGATGATGTATTTCAGTGAACAAAGGAAGGTAGGTTACACTTCTAGTGCCCATAAATTCTTTGTTTTAAAAACATCAAGGCCTTTGATACAGTACAGTGCTTTTCAAGAGATTTGCTAGTAAAAATTAACCAGTGGGGTGGAAGGGGGTTTCCTGATGTGCCTACCTGTATCACATTTCCCCAGCCTGCTTTCTTCCATTCTAAAGATGGCATTGCCTGACCTCCTGCTTCGTTACAGTTTCTCAGTTTTGGTGGATGCTGGCACAGCTAATGTGTTATCATGAAAAACATGATAACTGTGGAATATCATTATATTTTGGGGCCAGAATCACCTTACCATAATCTTGGAAAGCTTTTTGTGTCAAGTGATTTTTTTTTTTTTAAATGTACATCCCTTCTTAAAATGCCTATTATAGAAGTTTGTGCTACATATTCTATTTGATTCCCATTTTCACTTCTTATAGTTGGCTATTACCTTCCTGCTACTGCTTTGTTTTTTGTTTCATTCTGGAACAGGTTTGAGGAATGGGGGGTTGAGGGTAGAGGTAAGAAAAAGGCTCATTTTTGCATTTATTATGCCAGCTCTGTAAGAGACTTGATCACTTCAGTGTTTCACCATTAGATTGCAGCTCTGTTGCCATCCAAAAGCTGGGAGCATTGTTAGAGACTGACAGTAATTTCAGAGGCTGTAAATAATGAGAAGAGGAGAAATATTTAATCTACTTTTAAGAGTTTCAACCTGAACACCTATGTAAAAGGTATGTAGTGTTACCAAATTAAACTTTCAGAAACTGGGAAGGAGCAGTTACTCTTTAATGTGCTGCCTCCACTTAATTGCTTGGGAGAAAAATAGTATGCACTCATGAAATTAGTATATAAAAGGAGAGTCAACTTAAGGTTACAGGGGCAGCTTGGTATTGCACAACTATTTAGTATTCAAAAGCAAATGCTTGGCATTTCAAAAATGTATTTTAGTGTAGTTTTAAAACAGAAGCTGCTTTTTAATTGTATCTCAGAAACACATCTACACCCTCATTTCTTCCTCTGTTGTTGTCATGAGCAAGATTCAAATCTCTCTATAGCAAATATCTCTCCTTTGTGAATCAACAGTAAGTAGATGGAAGTAATAGGCAGTTTATTTAGATGCAACTAAAACCAAAGATATCCTTTATAGCAGTTAGTGTAACAGTTTGCAATCACAGAAAAAGAAACTTTCTGATCCTCCTTTCTTTAAAGTTACTGACAGAAAAAAATAGTGTAACTGTGGTAATTATGTACTTACTGCTGCATTACGTTGTGTAATTCTTACCTGTAAAGGTTTGTT